>NC_052478.1:17891072-18191072 GCF_009730915.1 Dioscorea cayenensis subsp. rotundata
GTGAACAAACTAAGGCAAGAAATACGAAATAAAAGGAGTAGATAAATTAGGAGAAGAAACGATGTCCGTGCATAGCATCTTTCTAGGGTTTTGTTAAGTTCCGAATAAAGGTTGTCTAAATATGCAATCATATTTGAACCGATAGATTTTCTAAATTATACTAAATCCCTCTTATAAGGGTGATTGTGACTAAATTAGCACAATGCTAATACAGTCACCATACAATTGTTTTACACTCTATGAAATCTCAATGTGAGTTAACAAAAATTTCTTAAATAGGTGATTGTACTTGCAAAGAGACTAACCCCTAATCTGAATACAGAATAGAGATGTGATTTCTCCTAAAATCTATTCCACATGATTGCAAAGAGCACAGAAATAACTTGTTAACCCATTCAGGAGGATTGAGGGAGAAGAGTTCTCAAAAGTACCTCATTGCTAGGCTTACTCACATCTATGCTAGGTGGGTATTTTTACTCGTCATAAAGCACATCAAATATGAACACTAGGGTTTTTGCCACAGTAGTAATCAAGCAATACAAACATATAATTAGATTAAGATAACATGGATTGCAATTAAGCGATAAATAAATCATAAGGATCTACAACCAATGTCAAAGTATAAAACCCTAGAGTTCAACTAGGCCAAAACAACTAAGAAATTAGCCCTCCATTAATTGAGGAAAAAGCATTCAAATTACAAGACATGAGGAGAATAAAACTAAGCATTAAAACTCCCATCTTAATCGTGCTGGAGCTCGATCACCGGAGAACGCCCAAAGACCTTCTGTGAAAGCTGGCAAGTTAGTCTTGATAGTTATGATTTCCCTCACCATGATGACAAGATTGAATCTCCTCTTAAAATCACCTCCAAAGGCCTGGAGACTCGCCTCTCTTCTCCCCTTCACCTCGCCTCCAAATTAGAACAAAAGATAACCCTAAAATCCTCATATAATCTATTTATACTATCTTGCTATGGGCATAAGGATGTGGCCGTAAGAAGTTGTAGACGATAAGTCACGAGCCTTATGAGATCATTTATGATAGTAAGTCAAATCCGTAAGGTTTTTTTATCTTGTGTTCTTTCGTCCCGACTTTGTGATCATAAATGCTAAACCGTAAACTTCTCTATGTTACTCATGTGACCACCCTTACGAGCATAAGTTCTACGAGCTTATGACCGTAAATTCTAGACCGTAAGCTTCTCTATGTTGCTCATGTGACCACCCTTACAGGCATAAGTTCTACTCGTAAACTTCTGTGGATGTTCCTCAAGGTCATGCTTACTGGCATAAGTCATGCCCATAAGGTTATTTTCTTTGGCTTTATACTCCTCCTTACAGGCAAAAACATGCCTGCAGGGTTCTCTGAAAATGTCTTATGGTCGTAAGTCAAGCCGTAAGCTGTCCATAAGCAATCCTGTTTGCCTTGTCCTTAACCAATTGATGCCGAGAGAGTTCCATCTTCTTCGTTTAGTGCCTAGAATACTTTTTTTGGCTCTCTCTCATCTTTGAGTATTGCCCAAAGCTTGAGAATGCAAAATACACTATTTTTAGTGCCAAATTCCACATTATACTTCTAATATATACCTAATGAGTGTACAAAATAATATAAAATAATGGAATATTGTACACTAATCAATTATTTTGTTTGACTTTGTATTGCTCTATGGAGAGCTAAATCCTTCTGGATACTTGGGCATGTGAACCTAGGATTTATTCTTTGTATGATTTAACTCTTGCTTTCCTTAATTTGAGATTTATGTTGAGTTTCAACCTTGTGTTTTAATGCCATGCACTTTTTATTTGTGAAGGCTCGATTGCATATTTTAATCACTCTAGTGATGTGTTGAGAGACATCAGTTAGATTCACTCAAGATTTGGAGAGGGCTTGAGGTCTAGGAGTGTCCCCGTTCCTTTCTGATTTTATTAATCATACTTTTGTATTCCTTCAAGTTTCTTGCAATCGTATAAACCCTAGTGAAGAAAGAGATAATCGCTGGGGTTGAATAAGATTAGGGGGTCATTTTGCCTTAAGAAATTTATCGACCTAATTTTAGGAATTGGGTTAATCTATTTGGGATATCTAGAGCTACATTTATGTAAAAAAAGAGACGATCGCTCGAATCTCGAGATGAGACTAGTCATTAGTTAACTTGAGAAAGGGACCCAGTGTATTTTTAGGATGCCCACAACTCAACTTATCTCAATTAGGGAGCCTTAGTTAAATCTTGCAATTCATGGAAATTCTAAAGGAAAGCATTGTGCAGGTGAGTATTTTTGTATTGATTGTATCCTTATTTCTATTGCCTTATTGCTCATTTGCTTCTAGATTCAACTACATGCATAATTTTTTTCATCACACTACTTGATTGTGGTTGGATAAGAAAGAAGTGGTAAATACTAAAACTTTCATTCCTATGAATTTGACTACTCGACAATTGGGTACATTATACTACTTGAGCAGTTGGTGCACTTGCGATATAGGCAAGAGGTGTGTCAAGTTTTTGGTGCTTTTATTGAGGAATGGGATATTACTAACACTAAGACTTTGTTAATCTAGCCATTTTTCTTTTTGGTTTTCATCTATTTTTTTCCACTCTCTTGTCTTTCATCGTTCTCAATTTTTTTCTTTCGTTTGGTTTTACGGATTAGTTTATGACCCTAGTGAATCCATTATCATTAGTTGATGGAGACCATGAGATTGAGCACTGATTCCATAGATGAGTTCAATAACAAGAGAATCATTAACAATAAGTTAAGGTTGAAATTGAAGGATTTGAAGAGATGGTCGAGCAAAATGAGCAACGAGAGGACTCTCTTAGATTTTTGCTAGATCCATTACTCATGTCACTTAATCTAGCATCGTTAGATCGCCCGTGGTGTCTAACAACTTTGAACCTAAGTCGGCTTTCATTCAAATGATTCAATAGTCCGTACGGGTTTAATGGGTTCACCGATGAAGACCTGAATAGTCATATTGAGAATGTTTTGGAGGTGTGCAACATGCTAAGGATTTATGGTGTTTTAGATGATGCTATTAGTTTGAGAGCTTTCCCATTCTTCCTCGAGGGTCGAGCCAAAGCAGATGGATCCAATCTTTACCCACGGCCTCCATCACTACATGGGAAGAGATGGTGAAATCTTTCCATGCACATTACTTTCGCTACGGAAATCAACCGAACTTCGTAATGAAATTTCTTCTTATGTGTGAGGCTGATTTGGAACCTTTCTTTGAGACTTGGGAAATTTTTTTAGGGACCTTTTGAGGAGATGCCCGCAACATGGATTTTCTGATGGGATGATTGTGCATACATTTTACAATGGATTGAATCCAAGCACAAGGAAGCTCATTATGTCATTGTAGTAGGAACACTAGAGAACAAGACCCCGGAGGTGCTTGTCAACTCATTAAAGTAATGAATAGCTATTAATGGAACACTTGGGGGTAGCAAGAAGATCGACACACTAGCTATTGCAAGGATGGCCTCTATGATGAGTTGTGATGGTCGTGGAGGAGGAAATAGTCAAATTGATTATCCTATTTCCATCGAGTCTTCAACAACTATTGAACAGGTGGATTTTATGGGAAATGCGATGAGGTAATGCAATCCTTACAACAACATCTACAACCAAGGATGGAGAAACCATCCTAACTTATTTTGGAACAATCAAGGGCAATAAAAGCCCACTATACCACCTATTTTTTAGCAACAACCCCAACCTGATAGAGTCTCATAATTAGAAAAGCTGCTTGCCAAGTTTATTTAGTCATCTGATACAAGGTTTCAAACCATAGAGGTGACACTCCACAATTAACAAGCTTTGGTGCAAAATTTAGAGAATCAAGTGAGACAAATGAGAAGACTTTGGCGAAAAAGACCTCATGGAAGCTTATCTTGAGCAATATTAAAAACAAATCTGAGGGAATATGTTGAGGGTGATTACTTTGAGAAGTGGTTGAGAGATCAAATCAAGGCTCCCAACTTATGACAAGGGTGAAAAAGGTTACATCTACTATAGAAAATCAGATTAAGGAGAAGGAGAAGGAAGAAATAATAGCCCTTTCCATCAAGGCAAGAACTCTATATCCAACCCATTTAAAGAAAGATCAATCAAATGATTAATTCAGAAAATTCTTGGACATGTTCAAGCGAGGGGCACGGGATGCGACAACTCTGTGACGAGCCGAGGGAGGATACCCCACCACTCAACCATCGAGTCACAACAAAGCTGAAAAAGTACCTAAAATTAACAACCCTGCATAGAGTATGCAAAATAGAAATTTTTAAAAAGTATGCAAAGGAAGCATTAACAACATGACATGATAGTAGAGGTTAAGAACTATACTAGATCACAAGTACAACAATGTTTCCAATAAATTAGACAAACATATAAACCATGCCTTTAGAGTTTCAAATACACTTATGGATCCATGCTCTAATACAATATATAAATGCCCAAGGATAACATACATGAATTTAGTATTGATTAAAAATAGATAGTGGATGCCTAGCACACTGCTTCACTACCGCACTACTGCCTGCAAAAGCCTAGGAAGAGGAAATAAGGGTGACTAACCTAAGTCACTTAGTGAGTGGGTTAGTACAATACTGCAAGAATACACCAAAATACACAATATAACTCACCAAAATAATGCTTTAATAAAAATACAAATAGATCAGAACATAAATACACATAATAGTAATCATTGATACAATATAACAAAAAATAGTGTAAAGAAAGCCATTTTCTACAATTAGGGTTTCATAACAACAAATCCACGAAATACCTAGCAATTGGTTTATACTATAAAACAAGTTAAACATCAAGTTAAGCTTTTATAATAATGCAAATAGATCAAAACAATTCCACATATATATATGTGTATATATATATATAACAAACTATATAATACAAGTCTCAAAATCCATAAAACTCAATACTCACCGCCAAAACTAGAAATTTAATATGACACTACAAAAGAAACACAACATGGTCTAGAAACCTCTCTAAACCTTTGCCTGGTAGCATGACTAGGTTCGAGCCGCCAAGGAACTCATGTCCCTTGACTTTGACCCATTGGTCCACCATGTGGTGACCCCGGCTTTCCGATGAATATCCGAGTATGGGCTCTGCACTCAAATGTGAACTAAACTAAATAAGTTTGCAGGATCTTCCACGCCACCTAGATAGGTCTGGCTATGAAAACCGCCTATTGTAGTAGGATTTCACCAAGCAAGTATTACTAACATGCATCTCTAGCGAGGAGCCCATAACTAGGGACGATAGTCAATAATCAAAATTTTTTGCCATTTCCCCATGGAAATGATGAATGCGAAGCATAATCAAGGTTTTTCAAAGCCAAACAATTCACCACTTACAAAGCAATTATCATACTAAAATTCTTTTTCTTGAACAAAAATATTTTCCAAGTATGAAACATCAATAAATAAACTCATTTTAAGTCAATCAAAACCTCGAATTAAGTATAGAAGCCAATAAAACTTAGCTCAAACAATAAAATATAACTATAGGTATTCTCCTAGTAGAATTATGCTTAAAACAATCCCACTCACAACTTAAATGCTTTATCTTCTCCAAAGCGGTAATCCTACGCTAATTCCTTGCCTCGAGCCAAACCTTCACCTTGTTGCCAAAAGCACAACAAAACACTAACAAGAATTAGTACTAAAATAAATCAAACCCTAAGTTTCTCTAACAAACAACCCTAAATCAATCCTAGGGTTGACTGAAAGCTATGTATAGGGATTGAGGTTTCATGGGTTCACTTACACACATTATTTACTTATGCTTTTGACATACATGCTCATCGGCCTATGATAGTTCACTCTAGAGTTAAAGTTGGAATTACGTCTTAAGAGGACTTTTAAATAATAAGTGCCATCCCGACTCTAGTTTTTTTATCGATTTTTCCAAATATTTTTGTTCGATTACTTCATGATGCACATCACTCACCCATTATATTTTTTTGTACCTTTGCAATTCTAGTTGAAAAGATAACTAGATTGTATGTTAAATTTCATGAAAAAAAGTGTATGTAGGTGACATGTCCGAATATGCGTGTAAACCGCAAATGCACGGGTGTTGAAGTAATAATTACCCCAGTGAGTGGGTAGTCGAATCCATAGGGAATGGAAGTATTAGTATTAACTAATTCTTAGTTATCTAGTCAAAATCAAAGGATGTGTTGAAATGAACTAATTGCAAGAGAATTAACAACCAAGCAAACGGGCAAGAAAAATAGGTAAAGGAGATCTCAATCAATAAAGATGAGGTACTCGGACTATACTCCCCTAGGATCTAACATGAAGCTCAAGATTCACTAAAACTTCTAAACCGAGTCTAATGAGTCGAGGAAATCCAAGAATAACCGGCCCTTGCCTCCAAGCCACCAGCACTAGTGCCCTACAAGGTCCCGGCGGAGAAATGGCTCATTCTCAACACCTCAAACCCCATATGACCGCAATACGCTCTAGGGACACCTAAGAGTGAAACCGATTCCTAAAGATAGATCCAACCCTAATTTCCAGCGAAGGATCCCTAACCCCCTACAAGGTCCCGGGGGAGAAATCTCTCAATCTCATGCCTCACACCAAATATGGTTGCATAGAGTCTAGGGAATACGGAGATAGGAAACACTCAATCGGAAGGGAAAGGGGACACTCCACTATCTCATGACTCACCCTCTTAACCCTCTTTAACCTTGAAGTTCTAACTCTAATGGAGACCTCTTTCTCATCAAAGTAACAAATCATGCAAATCCAATCAACCACAAGGATTAATAAAAGAAGCAAGCAATGGGAATACAAGATGAAAACTCAAATCAACTCGGATTTAATAGAAACATAAAGTAAATCAATACAAAAACATAGATCCTAGGGTTCACATGCCCAAATACCTACTAGGGTTTAGCCCTCCATGGAGGAAGTTACAAAATAATGGTGAATACAATGAAAAGCAATGAAAACCATGAAGAGAGAGATTGTATAAGTCTTTAGGTAGAGGAGTGTCCCTATTTCTTTCCAATTTGATTAATCATACCTCCGTATAACTCCAACTTTCTTGCAATTGTATAAACCCTAGTGAAGAGAGAGATCATCGCCGGGGTTTGTATAAGATTAGGGGTCATTCACCTTGAGAAAGATATTGACCTAATTTTAGGAAGTGGATCAATCTATTTAGGATCCCCATAGCTTTACGAGTCATGTGTGGTTTTGGTAAGGGGAGAGATCATCGCTTGAACCTCTCATGGGACTAGTCATTAGTTGCCTTGAGAAAGGGACCAATGTGTTTTAGGATAGCCACAACTCAATTTATCTCAATCGGGAAGGCTTACTTAAACCTTGCACTTCATGGAAATTATAGTGGGAGCATCACCTGGGTGCCTATTTCGTATTGATGGATCCCAACTTCTATTACGTTATTACTCATTTGCTTCTTGATTCAATTACTAGTATAATTTTTCATCATAGTACTTGATTGCGGTTAGAAAACAAAGAAGTGGTAAATAATAGTACTATCATTCCTAGGGGATTTGACTACTCAACCTTTGGGTGCATTATACTACTTGAGCGACCTGTATACTTGCAGTACACGCAAAGGGTGTGCCAACCAACATGATTGGTAAGCTTCCTGTCTTCTCTAATTTTGGACTTGAGCTCTTTGATAGAGAATATTACATCAAGTTGGGGGAGTTCTCATTCTTGTAACCCCTTAGAATGCGCTCAATAGTTACGTCATGCTAATGCCATAAAACAAGCGCTTCTTGGAATGCAATCTAAGGACTTTTCTTATTTTTATTGTATTTTTTCTTGTTAGATTGTAGGTGTTTACTTTTGTGTTTTAATAATAAATTTCTTGGTTGTGTCACATTCATTTTCCTTGAGTCAGTTGTGTGTTTATTGTTCAAAGTGCTTCTTTTATTCTTCCCAAGCCATATCTTATATCTGGACATTCACTTAGGAACAAGGGGAACTCTGTTTTATGTTCACAGATAGCTTACAGGCTACTTACGCCCATAATATGGGTCGTAATGCCTTGATAGAGAAGGTTATGGACCATCTTACACCCATAATTAGCCAACAAGTGGTAAATAAAGAGCCTTACGAGAATGAGTATGTCCCGCAAGTCTTGAAGAACAAATTGTTGAGGTTTCTTATGAGTAGCTTATGCTTGTAAGAGTGACAGTAAGGGTCATCCAGAGAGCATTATGGATAAACTAGTGCAACCTCCATAGGAAATTTCACTAGGGACCTTATGGGCAACCTTACACTTGTAAATCTGTCATAAGAGTTATCCTGATAGCCTTATGGCCCATGTCATTGAGTTCCTTATAACTGTAATCCAGTGCTTTATAACCCAGGGTACCTTATGGGTGGTATATACCCATAAAGCTCCTGTAAAGGGCTATCCCGTAAACCTTATAGACTATTATCTAAAACCCTCTACGGCTGTAACCAGGGTTGTTAAGAAGATGGAACCCTTAACAGGTCCTTATGCATGTAAGCCTCCAGCAAAGCACAAATAGAGAGAATTAAGGATACGGCTTATGCCCATAAGCTACCCATAAGCAGTTAGGGTTAAAGCACCGCCGGTGACCTTTCTTATTCATTTTCTAAAGAATCTCTACCGAATCTTCCATAAGGGCCATCGAGAAGGCTCCTCAACGGCTTTCTTGATGGCCTAGATTATGGATGAAGCTCCCAAGATAATTGCATTGGCCAAAAAAATCTTGGAACTTCTTCTCATCTCTTCATTTTACTTGGCCATGAAAAGATCCTCTTGAAACCCTTAGTAAAATATTTTATACCTAACATTTTTGACCACTTACGGGTATAAGAACGAGCGAGTAAGGAGTTGGAGATGGGAGGTTGTGTGCCTTATATGCATCTTACAGTCATAAGCTCTGCCTATAAGATTTTATGTCTGGATTTTACACTCCAGCTTAGGGTCATAAGCTTTGGGTTGTAAGCTTCTACGTCATGTGCTTGTGACATCCCTTATGGGTATGCTCATGCTCGTAAGCTCCTCTACCTGACCCTTATACCCTTGGTTATGGGCGTAAGTTCTAGCCATAAATCCTTCTATCTATTTATTATTCTGTTACTCGCAGGCATAAATATGGCTCAAGGTTTTTTGTTTGAAACTCACAACTATAAGAGATGGCTGTAAGTGGACCATAAAATGTCATGGCTAGCATTTTCTCCTGTTCTTGATGTCAAGGAAGCTCCTTCTTCCTCATCTCATTTTGAAATCGTTTCTTTCGGCTTCCTCATGTTCAATATGCTTTGGTTGTGACCTAGAATCAATTTTTCACCATGTTAAGTACCACTTTCCAAATAAACGGTACAATATATTGCAATTAAGTATAGAAAATAATACAAAAATACATTCAGTTATGCACTTATCGCAAACCATATTCCTAAATCTCCGATTGATTTTCCTTCTAGGGACCGTGCTTTGCTTAAAGCTTCTAGTTCTTAATTTTCATAGTTAATATAGGATCAAAACATCCTTATGTCATTAAGTATAGATAACAGATGAGGACTGAGTCATAGTATTTTTTTTGGCCCGGAGGAATTAAATCTCTTGTTTTGGCACCAGGTATTACTTGATCAGTTATAAGCTTATGGCAGGCAACCATTATGGACTCAAATATGGCAACCCACTTTTTTCTCTCCTTTTTGGTTTGGTGATTGTCTCCATTGGTGCCACATTCAACTCCATACTCAATTTATACTCCCTTATTTGCTTTGGTGGTTGACTCTCCTATTCTCTGAAGTACCCCTTAGGTGAGCTATGTTAAAATATGTAACCTCCAACATATGGACAACTTCATTACTCTCTTTAGTAATGAATCAAAAGACCTTAGGATAATTAAATTCGTGTCATACTTTTTTGTAGGTCTTTTAGGCCTTACTATAAATTTCCAGAAGAATTTTTTTTATACATCTAGATTTAGTTATTACCCTAATTCCACTTTAGCATACTATCTTGAACTGCTTTACTGATATCCTCCTAATAACTTTTGTGGGGCACCTATATCTGGTAAATACTCAGTCTCAGTGCCAAGATTGGATGAAGCCAATTCCTACCATACTTTCCAAACTATCTTCTTTGAAGGGAAAGTATATCCTTAGGAGGCAAACTCACTCTCCTAGACATTGTATTATTCTCAATCCCAACATATTAGATGTTCCTTAGGAGGCAAACTCACTCTCCTGGACAATGTATTGTTCTCAATCCCAACATATTAGATATTGGTATTCAAGGTACTTAAATAGGTCACTCAAGCAATCAATAGACTCTATAGGTCTTTCCTATAGCTTGTACTTGTCCTCATTTGTCACTTAATATCGGTTAAGCAAAATCCAGAGTGAATAGGGAGAATTGAGTTTCTTTGAACACCCAATATTTTTCATAGCACCCTATTAGGGAAAAATGATGATGGAAGGTAGCATATGTGTGGATCATCCTTGTATTGGTCCTAGGTAATTCAATTCAACAACTAGTAGAACGGACAATTCCAAAATCTTCGCATGTTTGTCAATGGAGGAAATTTTTTCCTCTAATATAGGGATACTCAATTACTTAGCAACATTTTTGCGGTATCCTACCATTCACAAGTGGAGGCACTCACTACTATCTGGCAGGATCATTAGCGTTTTAGCAATACTACTAAACATATTAAGTGTGAAACTGACAACACATCGCCACATACTTACATTTTTCATTTTCCATGCCAACCACCTAAGATATTCACAATAGTTTTCAAAATGTTTCACATGAATCCCAAGAAACTATGAGCTAAAAACTTGAGGTAGTGGATATTTCTCAATCAGATCTTTCCACCATTTTCTTAATAATGGTGGACTCATATGTCCCTAAGGCTCGATCAATTGGCAAGGGGCTTGTCATAAAAAAACTTAATATTTAATGTGGCTTATTTGAGATAATAAGATTCTAACTCTTGAAAATATGAAAAAGCTTAGTTTTGATAAAATGCCTAAAGCTGCATGTGTGCTGATACGATCCTTCCAATCTCCACCTGCACAATCACACATTAACACACAACACTCCACACTCCAACGAAAACACTAGTTCACTACAATCCAACCAGATACAACCAAGGAGATAGAGGGTCGAACTCCTCACCACAACAAAAAGTTACAACGAGATCTTAACACAAAAACTATTCTCATACCCTACCAAAAAGCGAGCCCGGCCCTTTTGTAGATCCCATGTTCCCTAGTTACCATGTACGGATCCCAAAACACCTTGTTTTCGAAATCCTAATTGCTCATCCCATCACATCAGGCTTCCTTATCCCTGTAGCAACCAACTCAACAAACCCTAATCTTATCTAATGTGAGTTTACATCAATTGTCCTTTACTTCCTCTATCCTCCAGGTGTACTGGTGGGAGTGCTTGGACATTTCTCCCTTCAAATCGTGATATGTGCTTTGATGGTTTTCGTCAACGCTAAGCAAATACTTGAACAATTGCTCTCTCTCAAGTGAAAGAAATATCTAAAGTGATTTGTGATGCCATATGTTATTATTAATCCGAATTTCCACTTTTGACTTTGCAACCCATTTTCATCAAACAAATACCATGAAATATTAATCCACTTCTAATAGTTTTAATTCTTGGAAATAAACACCCCATTAACTATTTTTTCTTTTGACTGTTTTAACTTAAGTGAAAGAATTGAACCAACAGTCTTTTGGCCTATCGGATTCTTTACATAAAATTCTCTTTTTGGGAAGACCCGGGATTGAAACCTACATAAGATGAGCGCATAATATTGTTGAGCTTGCGATATACTCCATATCGAGTACGCGTTCTCGATTATTAATCCTAAATGGGGTGCTTATCACATAGTGTAAACAAAAAAATTGATATTTTTCTTATAATGAACAACTAGTGTATTCCTCCTCATTAATTCTTTTTTATATATATTTTTTTAGTTTATTACATCTCATAATTCCCAACGGTCTAATCTGTTAAGCATGATCTCATCTTCAATAGTAATTTGCTTGATTTATAGGTATTTGCTATGTGTTCATTACATTACTGTTTTTAGTGCGGTGGAGGAGTCTCCGGATGTATGGAATGATATATGCACCCCTCCATCCATGCTATCCCTTTAGTTGCGTTTGTCTTTGGTTTCCAATCATTGTCAAGGCCTCTTTCAGGATGCCTCTTTTGAAGTTTTCCTGCTCCTGCAATTATTGAACAATACAGCAACATTAATATTTTTTTCAATCATTGTGGCAATGACAAAGACTAGAGATCTAGGATTATTGGTGAGTTCTTGGGGCAGTCACATTCAATGATGGTACTTTATTAAGGACTTTAATTTCACCTGAATTTGCAGCAGTTTCCAATTTTTTGAATTGACTGTAGGAGTCATTTCAAGTAAGAATTGACATCATAAATTTTTAGCCATGAATTTATATGGTTAAGTATTTGTATAATGCCAAAGTTTCCACTTGATTGTAAGTGCATGGTTTGTGTTGCACGAAGTTTTGCCAGGACAACGAGTACTGAACCCTGTGAACACCACATGTACAGAATCAATGTTGATAAGATGAAGTATAATGTACAATGGTGGCCCAACGTACAGAGTTAACAATCGCTCAAAATCATATCTTATCAATGTTGATAAGACGAACTATAATGTAGAATGGTGGCCCAACATACAGAGTTAACAATTGCGCAAATCATAGAGAATCAATGTTGATAAGATGAAATATAATGTAGAATGGTAGCCCAACGTACAGAGTTAACAATTGTTCAAAATCATCTCTTATCAAGTATTTATTTGCTTTGATGTCACATTCTATTTTTCAGCAGAGTTTTCATTGAAAATAACCATTCCCATGACATTATTAAAGGAATTTTTTTTTTGTTTTTCTTTTTTTATGTTATTCACCGTGGAATGGCCCAAGATATTGAGAGTTTTATATAATGATATGTCTTTTGGTTAGATTAATCACCCAAGTGACCAACCTCTATTGACAATTTATTTTTTGATTCCATACAAAAGTACTGTTATTTGGTTGAAAGATAAAAAAATAAAATTAAGATAATCATTTTCAGATATTATGTCATAGAAATTTTTTTATTTAAACCAAATAAAGTTTGGCTTAATTAATATTAATTAAATATTAAATATTTTTTTGAATAAAAATGATTTTTTTCAAATTAATCATAAGTATATATTAATTTTTTTAATAAATTATTAAGTTTTTTTAAAAAAATCTCATTTTTATAAAAATTAAGTATAAAGCTTACAAATGTTCTCTTTCGTTTAATCCATTTTAATAAATGGCATTAATAAAAGCATCAAATAGTAATATTATTCAAATATTGAAGTAATCATTGTTTTTTTCTTTTTATTTATGTATATGTTATAAATGTGGCCAAAGCATAATATCAAACTTTCAACCTTTTCTTTCCTCTTTATTATTCACAATGATGATAGTTATAGGAAATTCAAAAGTCTATATAACGGTTTGATATTTTTGAACTATAAATTAGAAAGCAATTATGTAATTTACCAATCTAATTAAAGCAGTCATACTCCAAACAAATTAAACACATATTTCACCTTTAATTAATTATTTTTATGACGTTTGATCGATAGGGATGACTCAGAGGCGTATTGGAGGGAGAAATCCCTACTTGAACTTTTTCAATGCTTGTTTTTGGGATAAAAATAGCTAAAAAGCTATTTATTAAAATAAGAATGAGAAACAACAGACAGAAGACTGAAGAAAATAACCAAAGGAAAAGCAAGACAAGAAGCAAAAGCAAAGAAAAAAACAACATTAGTAGCATTACATATTTAAACCATCGACCAAAACATTCGATGGAAGTTTCCAACCTTGATGAAAGCAGGTGTGATTTCATGCAAAACCAAATCCATGGATAGCTAAAAGTCTGTATGCAACTCCGATCCATTAATATTTCCTAGGAATAGTATGCGTTTGAGGTTGTCCTTCCATACTTTTTCCAATGCATTTAACTCGAGAACATAATGATCTTGAAGAGGGTGTACAAGCAAATATTTTTCCTCTAGATAAACAAGATCGAAATTAAAAAGCGACTTGTGTGGCATATCACACTTGAAATGCCTTAAAAAGTTGATAGTATTGCACTACACCATTTTTCTACTTGAAATGCCTTGAAAGTTGATAGTATCACACTTGAAATTATATAAGAAAGTTAGGATGCCTTGAAAGTTGATAGTATCACACTTGAAATTAAATAGGCAAGATGAGATGTCTTGACCTTTAAGATAGCTGAAAAAACCATGAAAAAACCTTTGGGATGACTTCTTAATTAGTTTTTCAAACTTGAAACAATAATCACGAGAACATATTCTCCAAATGCAAGAAAACAGATCAAGGGATGCTCTAAGATGAAGTTGTGGATTGGGTTTCAAAATTATATAGGCATCGTTCGTGTCATTCTTGCTCATTATAAATAGAAGCAGCATGGAGAGCTAGCATTCCCATCAAAGCTACAACATGCATACAAAAGCAGCCAAGTTGAATATTAAATGGAAAATATGAATCGATTAAGTCTATAAATAATGCTCTAGGACTAAACCCCAATTGAACTAAAATAGGAATAAAAATACTACGAATGATAATTGTGAAAAGAACTCCCGGTTGAAGTGCCAATTTCTTAGCCGACATTTTTTTGCCGCTTCCTCTTGCCATGTTGCTACCCAATCATCTACCCACGCATGAAATGATTGTTGAGTAGTGAAGATGAATTTCTCACAAAAAGTCACGACTCACTAGGCCACTTCATTAGTTCATTGATAATGTTACAACACAAGAGAAAAACTCTAGTCAACTCGTGGAAATTTAATATACACACAGAAAACAAGACCAACAAGACATAATATTCCCTTTATTTAAAAAAAACTAGATAATTCATTGGTGCATGCCAAAATTTGGATAGTTCATTCTGATTGCCCATCAGTTTAAGGATGAAAGGCCGTACTGAAAGTGAGTTTCGTTCCCAAAGCTTTATGTAGGCTCCTCAAAAAATGAGCTACTGGAACACCATGAAGCTTTATAATCTGGTCAATATACAACTCAACAAGTTTTTCCAAAGACAAAACAGTCTTAACAGGTAAGAAGTGAGCAGAGTTAGACCTATCAACTACTACGAACACACTGTCAAAACCTTTATTGGTCTTAGGAAAACCAGACACAAAATCCATAGTTCTCCCATTTCAACTCAGGAATAGGAAGACGTTGGAGAAGTCCCCCAGGTCTTTGATGCTCCACCTTTACTTGTTGACAAGTCAAACATTGCACCACAAACTGAGCAATCTCTCGTTTCATGTTGTTCCACCAAAAGTTACACTTCAAGTCCTTGTACATTTTTGTGCTGCCAGGATGCACTGAGTAACTAGAGAAGTGGGCTTCTTCCAAAATCTCCTTCTTTAAATCTAGAACATTTGGTACACAAATCCGATCACCAAATCTGATTGAGCCATCCTCATGGATTCTAAAACTGAACTTGGGAACCATCTTTTTGCTTCTTGATGGATCTTCGTAGGTAATTATCTTTTTTCTTGGGCTATCTTGATCCTTTCCGATGAGAGTAGGTCGTAGCACCATGTTTGCTAGAGAAACACTAGCACTCGGCAGAACTATTTGAAGTTTCATTCTTCTTATCTCCTCCAAAATAGATCTTTGAGAAGTGATCATCGCTGCCACACATCTAAAAAGACTTCCCGCTAAGCGCATCGACCCACAACATTAGCCTTTCCTGGGTGATAATTGATAGTCAAATCGTAATCTTTCATCAACTCTAGCCATCTTCTTTGCCTCAGATTTAGCTCTTTCTGGGTGAAAATATACTTGAGGCTCTTGTGGTCTGTGAAAACTTCACAAGCTTCCCCATACAAGTAGTGTCTCCAAATCTTCAAATAAAAAATTACTGCAGCAAGCTATAAGTCATGAGTGGGATAGTTCTCCTCAAAAGGTTTCAGTTGCCTAGAGGCATAGGCAACTACTCGGCCATTTTGCATTAAGACACAACCCAGCCCCGTCTTACAAGCATCACTAAAAAAATAGTAAAAACCATCTCCGGGGAGAGGGAAGTGTGAGAATAGGTGCTCGACACCAAACGATGCTTTTAACTCCCTGAAAAGCTTTGTTCACACTTATCGGTCCACTAAAAAGTTTTGTCCCTTTCCTTGTAAGTCTCGTCAATGATGCTTTGCCAAAGCGAGAATCCTTCAACAAATCTTCTATAGTAACCTGCCAGCCCCAAAAAGCTATGAATTTCTGTCACACTTATCGGCCTTTTCCACTCTACAACTGCTTCAATCTTGGTAGGATCTACAGAGATGCCGTCTTTGGTTATGACATGGGCAAGAAAAGCCACTCGATCTAGCCAAAATTTACACTTGGAGAATTTGGCAAAAAGTTTCCACTCTCTGAGCGTCCCCAACATGATCCTCAAGTGCTCTTCATGATCCTCCTGATTTCTAGAATACACCAAGATGTCATCGATAAACACCACAACAAATTTGTCCGAGAAAGGTTTGAAAGTTCTGTTCATCAAACCATGAAAGCAGCTGGTGTATTAGTCAACCTGAAAGGCATTACTAGGAATTCGTAATAACCATAACGAGTTCGAAATGTGGATATTGGCATATTTTTTTGCTTGATCTTCAATTGGTGGTATCCTATTCTGAGGTCAATCTTCGAGAAAACTTGTGAACCTTGTAGTTGATCAAATAGGTCATCAATCCTTGGTAATGGATATCTGTTCTATACCGTCACTTTATTTAGCTCCCGGTAGTCGATGCATAATCTTAAGCTACCATCTTTCTTTTTCACAAAAAGTACAGGAGCTCCCCAAGGAGAAACAATCGGACGTATGGAACCTTTATCGAGAAGTTCTTCAAGCTACTTCTTCAATTCAACTAGTTAAGCAAGGGCCATCCTATAAGGGGATTTAGAGATGTGGTTAGTACCTGGGACTAGGCTGATAGAGAACTCTATCTCCCTGTCCGGAGGCAACCCCGGAAGATCTTCAGGAAAAACATCTGGAAATTCCCTCACCACTGGAATATCTTTTAGCGCCTGATTTCCATTCTTGACTTCTACCACAGTAGTGAGAACTCCTGAGCACCCACTCAAAAGTAATTTCTTAGCTTGTAGGGCAGAAATTACTCGAGCTGGTGGTACGGAAGCACTCACAAGAAAAGAGAACTCTGTTTCTCCAGGGATTCTAAAGTCAACCCTTTTCCTATGGCAATCGACCACTGCATGAGTGGAGAATAACCAGTCCATCCCCAAAATAACATCGAAGTCCTTCATACTCATGACATGGAGATCAGCGAGCAACACATGGTTATCAATTATCACAGGACAGTTTACACAAATTCGGTTGACTACTAAAGCATCACCAATAGGCGTAGCAACACTCAAATCATAATCCAAAACAATAGTAGGCAAGGCATGCTTCCGAACAAATGCAGAAGAAATAAAGGAATGCGTAGCTCCAGAATTGAATAAAACACATGCATAAGCATAATATACTGGTAAGGTACCTGACACCACAGCATTAGAGGCATGATCATCCTCCCCGAGTCGAGTGCATAGACTCGTCCTTGAGTCTTAGGTCGCCCTCGCCTTCGATGGGTTGAGGAAGATGGTTATCCACTAATGACTTTTTGCTACAGCTGTTTCAGTAGGGAGCACAGGGGTTTTTGTGGTGGTACAACCCTAGAACTCTGCCCACTAAAAGTCTGTTGAGGCTTAGAAAGCATTTGCGGACACTGAGCAATGTGGTGACCCTAACTGCCACACCTATAACAAGCTCCAGAGGCCTGTCTGCAATCTGTAGTCTTGTGAGCTCCACCACAAGTGGCACAACTTGGCTGGTTAGTCCGGGGAGGAGGGATAGGGGGCAACTTATGAGGTCGCTGCGCCGGTGGTCCATTGACTGTTTGTGACTCAGCCTGAACTCTATTGCCAGAGTTGTTCCTGTCTCCAGCTCTAGTAGGTCTGGTACTTTGGTTGTCAAAAATCCTGCCTCTCTTCTTCTGGAAACTTTTCTTCTGTTCCTGAGTATCCTTCCAAATAGAATCTAGGGACTTAGCGCGTCCCACTACTTCAGCATAAGTACTTAAATGCAGAGGTGCTAGTCCCCTATGAATATGAGGGTGTAACCCCTCCTCGAATCGATTCGCTCGACTCTGATCATCTTCCACTAGCTTCAAAGCATACTTGGATAGTCGATCAAACTCCACTTCGTATTCATCTACTGATTTATTCCCTTGTGTCAAACGGATGAATTGTCACTCTAGTTGCCTCTGGTTGTCCCTAGTAAAGTACTTCCCGAAGAGAGCCTTCCTCGGTTCTGCCTATGATTCAAACTTTTTTCCTTGTCTGATCCTAATTTCCCCATTATACCAATCATTTGTAGGTCCTTGAATCATATAGATGTCGAACCTGAGCTTCTCTTTTGGAGTACAGTTCATTACGGCAAAAGCTTTCTCCATCTTTGCTACCCACTGGTCTACCTCATTTGGATTGGTGGTTCCTTCAAATGGCGGGGGCCTGTACTCCTAAATTCCATAAGTGTCCTCTGTTTGGGTTCCTTAGAGGGAGGAGGAGGTGGCGGTGTTGGTTGTTGAGATAAACGCTGTTCCTGCACCAACCCCACTACTTCACGCAAAAGCTCTATCATCACCCTTTGATTGTTAGCAGAATCAGTTTGGTTTCCACCTTGGGCTTCCTGAGCAGCTGCTGGTTGACCAAGTAAATCATTCACGCTCCTGTTAGCTGCTCTGTGAGGCATTCTGCAAAACACCCTAATCCAATTAGAAACTAGGGTGCGAGGACAACAAAGGTTTTTTGAAAGCAGGTTTCAAAATCAAGCAAAACCATTACTCTAATACAACAAGGCATAACCACAATCTAAACAGGTATTCCTGGGAAGATAATAAGAACACCACCAAAAGAGAACATGATCGTGGAAAAGCAGATGATCAAGCAAACACTTAGGTACTACTAGCCTTAGAGAATAACAACAAAGCATACAAGGAGAAAGGTTTAGCAATCAAACACCAAAGATAAGTTTAAGAAAGGGAAAAATGCACTAGCGACTTCCACAACTCTCCTGGGCCGAACTCTCATCATGAACCATGGTGGAGTGAGCAGGGAGAAAGTAACTGGATCCTCCACCAAAATCCTTCTAGACCGGTTTCGCAGCCCTTCGATTTTCCCGCTCTTCCATATGTATAAAATACTCACGACCTTGTACTTTTCTTGGTGATAATACAGCTAGGTTAGTATTATCTCGGAGGGGATCTAAAGGACCAAGACGGCGGAGAATAACCAAGGAATAGTTATAAGCGGTAGCTGTTTCTTCAGAAAGCCCGTCCTTACGCATCCACCTCCCAATGTCCCACTGCATCATGCGAATATCAGTCTCTTCTTCATACAGCTCTCTCATGGTCTTTGCTATCAGTGAGCTGAAATCACGGGTGTTCATGCTTATCACCATAGAAGATGATGGCATGAGAGGATGAACTACTGCTCCACTGGAAGGTTCATAGCCTTCCAGCTTCGTTAATCGCTTTCTTTCCCCTTTCTTCTCTGTCCTGCTAAGTTGCTCGACTGCTTCCTTGTTGTATCCTAAGGCTGGCTGCTCGCTGTCCTGCTTAACTCCTGAAGTCATCTTCTTCCTAACAAACATAAGAATCAATGTAGAAGAATACAAACAATATTATACTGAACATATCCTCTACCAAAATCATCAATCATCTTAAGAATTCTATACTGAAGGCTATATGTAAATTGCTAGGATCATTAGACAAGAGGTTTATCTAAATTCGCTCTGATACCACTAGATTTGTCACGCCCCGAACCTGGTGCACTGACAAACGGCCGAAGACCCACAGGGCGGGGCCAAGTGAACCTGCAAGGCCTCAAAACCTAAACACAGACTAGGAGTAGAAAATAAACTGACAAAATACCAAATAAGAGTATAACTTAAGGTTTACAACCAAACTCGAATACAAGGCAAATGAAATACAACATGACCTACAAGGAGGTTCTTAAACAACAATACAACTGATACAAAGACATAAGCCATAAGACATAACTCCAAAAAAGACATCTATCTGAAGTCTTCTAAGATCCACAGGTCTCATCGCTCTCGATCCGAAAAAGATTTAAAATAAATCCATGAGCTCACTAGCCCAGTAAGTAATCCAAAAACAAACTGAAAGCAAATGTTCAGGTCTAAAATTTGCACAAAAATCAATAGCACAAAATAGTGTAAACAAAAAAATAAAAAAAGGTAAAACAATAAATAACATAATCCAGAGTATGTCTCCAAATTCACTATAAGTGCCAAAGGTCATTTGTTTACCCTCGGTGACAGACCCGAGCCAAAATATAGAAATCATTTATTTACCCTTGGTGACCCGAGACTGAATACCAGGTGGCCGTTGATTATTTCACCGAACGGACACAATGCGAAACTGCAGTCTTATTTTCCCAAAATTACTTGTCGACAAGGTCAGGGTTTAACCCCCACAAACAGGGTTGCATATCGTTCATTTCGAGACCAAAAATTTCAGACACATTTCCAAGCCAAAAATACATAATATTCACAAGTATTTTCAAAAAAATCCAACTTATAAAATAAATAAATAAATAAATAAATAAACAAAAGTAAAAAAATTATACTCATTTTTTTCCAAGCCTTAGCTCTGGTTTCCACATTGAAGAAATAATAACCATATTTCACAAATATTTTTCCCAAAAATTCAAGATAATAAATGAATTACCAATAAAAATAAAAATGTCCCAAGTATAAATAATAGTGAAACCAATGAATAATTAATCAACCAATCTCAAGGATGAAATGCATAATTATTAATACAATAAAATACTAAAAATTTGTAAAAAAAATACAAGGTCTAATGTATCTCATCAATTGAAGAAAAAAAAAATGGCCCACCTAATTCCAAAATAGCTAGGAAAATAAATTCAAAGGAGACATTGTCAAAACAAGGATGGTAAAAATTTTAGGAAGGAGATAGGCAAGGACATAAAGGCAAGTGGATATTTAAGGAATAAAGGTATAACCAAATAATAGATAGGTAATCCAAGTTGGTGTCAGGTGGACCAAGGATTCAAGCACTTAATAAATCTTAAGTTTTTGTTATTGGGAATAAACAAGATTACAAAAAAAAAAGGATAATTACATTGTTAAATAATTGGAAGTAACAAGGGAAATAACCTATATAAGTTTTGGCAAGTAATAACACTATGGTTCCAACTAAGTATAGAAACTTCTCTTCATCTATAAACATAAGTCATGAATAAGATGGCATTCCCACAATAATTTTCAAAGAATAATTGCAAATAAATTTTCAGAAATTTTACATGAACAATAAACAAAAACACAAAATTTTAAACACAAGAGTTCAAGGGATTACTTACTTGGTGATCCCCTATTTCAAAAGAAATCCAAGATGATGCTCAAGGTGGTCCTAAAATCCAAGGGAAAGCCAACCAAATATACATGAATACTTGGAAGAGTTCAAGCACAAAGGTTAAAGATAAGCTAGTCTAAAATACCAACACTCTACTAGAAAGCATGGTCTTTCTAAACACAACTTAGAACTCAAGGATTCAAAGGAAGCAACAAAACATCAATTGCTATAAACAAAAGAACACAACTCATGATCTACCAACATAGTGGTTTGATATGCCAATACATATATATCTCATATTAACACAACCAAGATGCATGTCACTTAAACACAATTGTAAAGCACACAAAGTAAATAAATATAATCTATATATATGTATATAAGGGCAGGTGTATGCATGAAAAACTCATACACCAAGGCATGGATCATGCAAGCTAACATTCAAAGGTGTAAACATAAGTTTTTATGCAAATGAGAACATGGTTTCTTGCACATGTATGAGTGGTTTCAAACATATATATATATATATATATATATATATATACATATGGAGGTGGTTTTATGTATGCAAAAATAAATCTATATCTCCATGCAAGGATATGCCAAACATAAATCAAAATGGTGAAGCTCTTCATGCAAAAATCATCATCAAAGGCAACCATAGACACATGAGAGCATAGACCACTCACTAAGAGCTTCAAAACATGCATATCTAATAGAAAATAATCTACTACCAAGCTTAAGATTTTCACAAGCACAAGCTTCTCTCAAGACTCTAGTAAACAACTCCACCATCAACACGAGAATGAGAGAGCCTACCTTGCCTTTGGAGAACATCGGCGGTTACTTGTCCTTCTTCTACTCACCTCCGGATGCCAAGACCACCGGTGGAGACCCGAACTCCGGTGATGGATGACCTTTTTTTTCAACTTCCAAGGAGTAAAACAAGTGGGAGAATGGAGAGAAAGAAGAGAGATGGAGGAGTGGAGGAGGGAGATGGTCATGGGGTGTATACGATCGGCCAAGAAGGAGACCATGACAAGATGGCGTCCGGGAATCCCTCCGGGAATTCCCCTCTCTAGAAAAGCTCCCACCATGGTGACAAGAAGAAGAAGAAGAAGAAGAAGGGATTAAGGGGTAAAACAAACATGGTTTAGCACTTAACTTGGTTTTAAGGAGACAAACAAAAAGGTAGGTCCACCAGATTGGGGGGGTCCACGTTGGGGGGTCCACAATTAATGCCATATATATTCAACTCGTAGTAGAAAGTGTTGTAATATTACTGTTTCGTAGAGCTCCATGATACAACTCTTGATCCAAGACTAAACACCATTTCTAAAGTGCTCTTTCTATCCTCTGATGCTCCACCCCAGTCATTATCTAAAAATCCTTCCAACTTCCATATTTGTGATTGAGTATACATAATTCCAAACTTTTTAGACCCAGCTAGATAGCTCAATACCTTCGGTAACTAAGTACATAATTATGTATACTTATTATTGAGTAGACATAATTCCAAATTTTTCCAGCACTCATGTGATGTTTAGTAGTAGAATTCATATATCTAGACGTAATTCCAAGCTGAATAAGCTGATATTTGTCTTGATGTGTGTGAGATATATCATCCTTCCAATTAGACTTCTAAATTGTCTTGCATATGCATTTCATGAGTTGTCCTCTACTGATAGAGTCTCATTAGCATTCATTGGTTTAGCTAAGGCTCAACAATTTCGCATGTTGAATTGTTTCGATAAGTCTTCAGTGTATTTCTTTTGTGTAACAAACTTTCCATCAACCCTCTACTTAAACTATAGCCCCAGAAAATAATTAAAGGATCCTAAGTCCATCATTTCAAAAGCATTCTTCATATCAAAAAGCAGGGTTATAACCAAATTCTAAGTCATCAATTAATTTAATCAAAGTTGTTAGTGATAAATCTAAAACAAAAACTAAGAACTAAAACACAAGTAAAATCATGACAAATCAAGCATGTAAGAAGGGTGTTTAGGCATTGATTTCCCCTAGGGTTTGGTTAAGTCCTAGACAGGGTTGTAGAAGATTTTGCAATACCGTCCAAGAGAGCTCATAAATCATATTGTCCCCTTTCTAAAGTTGAACTATACTTAATCCCATATGACACCGATACAAACTACCATATGAGTCGCATTACACTCAATGAATTCTATCTAAGAAGATACTGGATTCAATGAGTAGCCAATCTCTCTATCGAGGTTATTGATCCTAATCACATACAATGCTAGCTTGGAATCTCTTTCTAATGCTTTCTCTCTACGATTGCATTACAATTGGAACCGTAAGTCAACTCACTCGAAAGAATCATGGTGAGAGAAATCTTAATCCCGAAGTGCCCTGTTTCTAGGTGGACTTGTGATTTCCTTTAATTATAGTACGTCTATATTAGGTGGATCTCTCGATTCATCACACAAGTACATCAATCATGAACTCTCAACTTTCACTACAATCAAATTCAAGACAATTAAGACACATAATTAAATTCAACATCAACACATTGTAAGGGATCAATCAACACATGATTCAAGATTTACAACCAATGTCATAAAAAAGTAAAACCTTAGGTTCTATCTATGCACAAACTCCAAGAAGTTTATTTTTCTATGAGAGGAGAGAAAGTATACAATCTAATTAATGAGAAGAAAGTAAATGAAAACATTAAAACTCCCTCAACGCTTCGCCACCATGGAGTGCCAGTGAAATTTCCATCATTCTTCCACCAACGTCACCAAGAATTATCCTCAATGGCTCCAATGATGCTATAGATCATGGATGTAGCCTTCCAAGTCACTGGATGGCTGAAGAAAGGCATGGGATTCTTTCTCCTCTTCTTCCTTCGGTTGGCAGCCAAAAGATTCTCTAAAAACCCTTAGTAAAATCTTTTATATCTAACCCTTACGAGAAACTTATGGGTATAAGAACAATGCCTTAAAGAGTTGGAGATGATGGATCACATGCCTTACGGGTATCTTTTAGCAATAAGCTTCCCCTGTAACCTCTTTTTCCTTGGTGTTATTGTCCGACTTACGATCGTAAGTGTTGCTTCATAATTTTTTGGATGGTGCTTATGACCTCCATTACGGGTGTGTATGTGCTACTCATGAACTCCTTTGCATGAAAATTACTACATGCCTTACAAGCCTAAGCCCTGCTAGTAATTTCTTCTATTTGGCAATTATGTTTCTTCTTACAGGCATAAGCATGCACGCAAGGTTCTCTGGAGGAAGCTTACTGCCATAAGGTATTCTACCTAGCCTGTTCCATTGTTTTTGATGTTGAGAGTTTTATCTTCCTTGTTTTGGTTAAACATTGCTTCTTCTATCTCCCTCCTACTCATTATGTATTGCTCGTGACCTAGAATCAATTACTACATCATGTTAAGCATCACCTTCCGAACAAATACCATAATACATGGCAATTAAGTGTATGAAATAATATAAAAATGTGTTCAATTAAATTCCCCACACTTAAGATTTTTTTTGTCCTCAAGAAGAAAAGACAAATTACAAACCAAGTGGAATAAGTGCATGACCACAGGTAATTGAAATTGGTCAATTCCAAGAGTAATCGGGAGAGTACAATGCACGAGTGCAAAAAATTGGTAAGTTCCATAAATAGTTCAACTCTACTCAACATTATTGCATTCGTGTGTACATTACAACTCTCTACTTCACTTATTTCAACCCATAAGACTTCTATAACAAGAATTTCACATTTTAAAACTTTCGTTTCTTCAAGATAGTAGCTTCACACAAGTTCCAAGGTAGCATTTTCTCTTGGAGCCCCGAAGAGCGGACTATTCCCACCTATTATCCAAAGGATGGTAGCTTTCATTGACCTAAAGAGGTAGCACTTCTTCTTAATAGAGCATACAAGGTATTCCACTTATCAAGAGTAGCTGCACACATCTAAGGGTTGCTTTTTCTTTCTCTAGCTATTTTGTATTTTATGCAATTTCTTTTACAACTTAAGAAATTTTGACAATAATTTTCAAATAATTTCAATGCATTTCCAAACTACACTAAATCACCATAAGTCTAAGTTGCTACAATAGAGAAGTTGAGTGCTTAAAAATGAACAAGTAATAAAAAATTGAGCAAACTAAAAAAAAGGGGCACTAAAAAATAAACATTTGAGCATATGTTCACCCGTATACTATGAAACTCCCACTAATCATTCGAAGACAACCTCATAGGTCAACACTTGGCATGAAAAGAGCTTGAACAAAGGTAAATAATTCCCTATACTTAAAATCATACATTGTCCTCAATGTATGTAAAACAACATCAATGAGAGAAAATCATACATTGTCCTCAACAGAATTGCCAAGTAATACCTCGTGTGAAGACACGAGGATTGTATTCAACGGGGATATGGATCTCCTATTACTCCTTCTCGAGCTATTATCTAGCCTAAGATCTCAAGTGAGGAATTTACTCTACTAGGTGCAATTAAATCTAAAAACAATATTATCAACAAATTAGAGAGAACAAGCAATAAGCGAGCAAGAAACTCAATGTAATGCAAAGGCCTATGGATGTGGATCCCCTTGAGGGGTTATCGTGAAACATGGATGATGAATAAAAAGATGCAAGGATAAAAATGGACCATGAGATTCCAAGATTAGAACAACCCCAATTTCTCGTGATTGAACCCTAATCCCATACTGAACATAGATAGGAATTTTTTCCAAATCCAAATTCCTACGATTGCATTAAATATGAGGAAATCTCACTTAGGATGAAAACAATGGATTAAATCTCAAAATTACCCAAGCATGGAATTAACAAGTAATCATCCA
Organism: Dioscorea cayenensis subsp. rotundata; assembly: GCF_009730915.1. Classification (NCBI taxonomy): domain Eukaryota; kingdom Viridiplantae; phylum Streptophyta; class Magnoliopsida; order Dioscoreales; family Dioscoreaceae; genus Dioscorea; species Dioscorea cayenensis. The sequence goes on from NC_052478.1 coordinate 17,917,426, forward strand.
AAATACATGATAAAAACCCCCCAAGGTTCACCAACACCCGGTGGCCTTGGGGTCGAGTGTCATCATCCCACAACAAAGCAATACAATCAAGTGAAACACAAAAGAAAAGCATAAGTGACACTCCCTAGATGAAATGGTGGAGGAGGAGGTAGAATATATGCCGAATGACGCTTCCCCCACCAAAGGAATGCCGAATGATGCTTCCTCTAGCAGTGGGTCTCCTTCCTTCAAATCGTGGTAGATCTCCCCTTCAATGATGTTGCCTTCTTTCCTTGAGAGTCTTGGACCTTGGCCTTGAATGATCTCCTAGTTTCCTTGCCCTTCTTCTCCTTCCCAAGGTCGCCCTAAAGCCTCTCAAGTAGTCTCCCAAAATAAGCCCGAGCAAAAAGCCCCTTGTTATGTCGTAAAAGTCATTATTTTTACCCCCACGACATACGGGCCATATAGGGGTCGTATGGGGGTCATATAGCACTCAAAAAACCTAGATTTGCATTTCATACAGGGTGCATACGGCCTCCATACGGCCCTGTATACTAGGTAGTATGGAAATCTGGGCGAGACAACTCAAATCATTCCATTTCCTTTACGAGTGCATACGGCCCCCATCTTGGGTTGTATGGGAGTGGTATGAAAATTCTGTTTTTCTTCTCTTTTCGCCTAAATGATATCTTCTTGTTTTCCATGGCTTCCTTATGCCCTACAAAGCAAATAATAGACGATTAATCGTAAAACGGGCATCAAACCTCACAAAATACATGCAAAGTGAATACGATATATATATATATGAAAACACCTACATTTAGACACTTATCAAATATCCCCACACTTAAGTGTTGCTTGTCCTCATGCAAACAACTCATGAAAAAAACAAAAGAGACTAAAAAAAGTGGCTAAATGCATTACCTCTAGCATCATGCAAATATAAGACTCCAAAAGCAATGGACAATGATACATAGATGTTGAGTTATAGCCAATAAGCATAATAAGAAATATCCTGTCTCACCCCTTATATATTTGTGCCTTGTAAGTGAATTTTATATCTCATTTTCCCTGATCAGGTCTAGCCTAAGGACTTCAATCAAGATAGCTCTAAATGCTAATCACTCCACATACAAAGAATACTTAGTCTTAAACTACTAAGTGCTACTTCAATGGCCAAATAAGATCCTTCTAAATCTTTAACTTGAAACTAAATCCACTTTCTTCTCAAACCCTTTAGTAGGTACTCAAAAAGATCACTAGAGTTTTTTTTTTCATTTCATCATTCATTTCTCTTTTTTCGAGTCCAACTAATGTAGACTGCACCAACATCATTTTGAAATCTTTTTGGAGGATGCACATGCTGGTTAGGCAAAAGAGCCAGCCAACTACTCGATTATAGTCTACATAGATGCATTCATGCTTTAGTAGCAGAGGAATACTGAAATAGACTCATTTTTTTATTTCATTTCATTTTTATTCATTTCACACACTCACCCTAGATCACATCTTCAGAGTACTCTACATGACACAACACTAGCATTAGCTCAACAAGACTTAGAAGTTCTTAAGAGTGCATTAAAGGATAGAACTTAGTGCTCTAAGTTCAAGTACTCAAAGTAGTGTGTTAAGCATACAAGAGAGTTAAAGTAGTCACATTGGCTATTCCCAGGGCATCTATAAAACATTCAGTGAACATGATAATACTAGGGGTAAAACAGGATTTAATAAAGCATAAAAACAAGTAACTCACACCAATCATTAATCCAAGATAAAAGAATCTTACAAGAATGAACAAAGCCATCATAGGTAACACTAGCATGTAACAAATGGTACTAATACATGAAATACACCCATCCCCACACTTAGTGTTATTCATTGCCCTCAATGTACATTAATCATGAAAAACATGCAAGAAGAAGCAATGCAAATAATAGAGGAGAGTGTAAACGAAACTTCCCCTGTTCATCATGTGTTCGTCATAAGGTATAACTCGACAAAAGGTGTGATGAGCAATACATGTCTCATCCGATCTCCATTAAAACTAGGAAAGCTCACCAAATTCCCTAAAGGCCCTGCGAGGTAACAAGGGGACATCATCATTCCATAAAAATTTAAGAATACAAATACAAGGGAGAAAATAGAGAGTAGTTAACAAAACACAGAGATGAAAATAACATAGAGTTCGACAATCACAAGTCGGTAGGGTAAGAACCATGCCAACTAATTCAAAACACAAAAATACAAAACAAAACAAGCTAAAGTAAATGATTTGGTGAAGGTGTCCATGCTCAAACAGGCCGCTAGTCATCACAGTCTGGTGCCGGTGGCGGTGGCATGGCGACAGAAGGAGCTGTCATAGGCTGCGAGGATGAGCCATAGTACGAGGTGATGAAACAGTGAAAATCTGCCTCGAGTCGGCGCTGTCCCTCAATGATCTGGTGAAGCTGGCCATGAATCCCATGTTGCTCCTATCGCATAGCCTAAACTTCTCCCTCAATTCCCCTCAGTCTCATATCGAATTCAGGTAATGATGTAGTGCCGGGGTGGGGACAAGCGCGCCCTCAGGCTTTGACTCTGTGTGCTCTATCTGTCGCTGACTGAACTCACCAGTGGCCTGGTGACGTGTGGGTCTGCCACTCGCACGCACGCTCACCACCAAGCCTATCTCCCGTATGTGGGCCTGCCCGGGGATGATGTACCTCCTACAATGGTCATACCTCGTGTTTGCTCAAATAAACCCATGCCACGGATCAATCTACTCACATAGGGCCCAATAAATATAGCCCCCAATCGTGTATACGAGCCTTGGTGGAGAAATGCATCGGTGATAAGGTGGCCAAGGTGAGTAGGGCGTCGCTCAAGAATGCCATACATCGTGTAAATATCGGCTTGAGTGACAACCCCCTTGCTATCGGTCCGGCCCCAAATAGAACGAGCAATCAAAGCATAAATGAATTTGTGTGCCAGGTAAATCATGCGCGAGGCCTTTTGGGGTCTGATCATCACCTGCCAAGGTTGCCCAATAGTTGCTCCTATCCACCTCACTTGGGAAATCATCATCATAGATCCCCAAGTACCTAGCAAAGTCCAAGTGGTGCATAGTACGTTTTTCCCCAAAAGCTTGAAAGCGGATGGTGGTACACTTCCTATCACACACGGAGTGTCCATCTTGTCGTACCTCGAATGTACTCAAAACCTCCAAGGTTAATTAGCGAAAGGTTGGCTCGTTTATGGCAAAAAGCTTGTCCTAACAATTATGTGATAACCATTCCTTTACTTGATTTACTTTCCCGAGGTTCTTCACAAGCCCCCAATCAAGGTAGTAAAATGTCCCAAATGGTTTTGTCTTCAACTTATCATATCTCTCACGATGAGGGGACAACTTGAAGATGGGTTCATCGGGTGTAGACGTGGGTCCGGTGGTTCTTGGGCGTTTGGAGGCGAGTCTCTTAGTGTTAGGTATCCCTACAATGAAGAAAAACCTTGTTCAAGCTCATAAGGATACAAGATAAACCAAAATAAAATGAAAAATATAGAGGAAACAAACAAAAAATTGAATTTTTGAGGTCATACGGCCGTATGGTCACTATTCACGCGGCAAGAGTTTCCCCTATATTCATAGAATTGAAAACTTTTTACATAAATTTGAATGAAAATTCATCCATGACATTCACAACATCCAAACCAAGCAAAATGCTAAAGAAATCCCACCCAAAATCTCCAAGAATGCCCAAGAAATGAAAAAGATAAAACTAGGGCATTGAAAAAGCATACCGATAAAATATTGAGAAAACAAGCTTTAAACTCGGACAAAATCACTAGATTGACGTCTCCAATGGATTGGGAGAAATTTTACGAGAAAAAATGAGAAGATTTGGCCAAGAAATAAGGGAGAAAGAAGAGAGAAATTTGGTGGAAAATGAGAGAGAAGAGAGTATGGAAGAGAGAGAGAGAGAAAAGAGAGAGGTATAAGAGAGGGGAAGAGAGAGGCCGGCCTGCCCTAGACGGCCCCATACGACCCCGTACGGGGGGCCGTCTGGGCCATTTGGCCTCTCTCGGTCGAGAGATCAAGCTGTCTCAGACAGTCCTGTATGGGGGGCTGTCTGGGACCCTTCTGAGATGGCACAGAGGCTCTAGTTTGCTCTGTGTTCATCTCAGACGACCTCCATATGCCCTAGTATGGCTGTAGGACCTTAAAACTCGGCCGAAACTTTGAAAACCTACTTTAAATGATGTACAAATGGTATGGCAAGGTCGAAGACTTCTCCAAAAACGAATGAAATGAATAAAACGATGATCTAGCACATGAATTAATACCTTAACATTAGTTTCTCAAGAAGTTGCACAAATACACCACAATTAGAATGACAAGAGCAATATGCCAAGTGTGAGAGCATGAACATATTCAAAAGCAACACAAGTCTAAGAAATACGAAAAGTGAAATGAACTATAAACTAAAATACGAAAAATGAAAGAAAGCACCCCCGAATGCTTGGGTTGCCTCCCAAGAAGCACTTGTTTAACGTCACGAGCCTGACCTACCTCATTCCTTACCTCATGGCGGCTCAAAGGGTTTGAAGCCACCCCCAATTTCCCTTGTAGTGTTGTTTCTTTTCGGTAAATTCAGTGATAACATTGAGAAGACCTCGAATTGTTCATGAGTAGAGGGAGTGAAAAATTTACCTTTCCTCCACGAGATGAGGGGTGATGAAGCTTGGTACCTTTCCTTTTTCTCCCATGAATCTCCCTCCACATTTTCTTCACAAATGATTCTTTTTTCTCTTTTTCCTTAGCATTAGTACAGGATACTCTCTCTTTTGGTTGCTTCAAGTTGTGAATTTGAGGATAGTAGTGAGTTTCTTCTTGTTCTTCATTATTCAACTCTCCCAAATACTCATCCAAAGGGTTTATAGAGAGCACCTCCTGCACACAATTAGAAATCAACCTATCAGTTTCATCAATAAAGTAAAGTGTGTCATCATGATCTAAAGAATGTTTTATAGCAACCGGCAGAGTGTACACCACTTCCTCTTCTCTGACTCGTAACGTTAATTTTCCTTCTTTCAAATCAATTAAGGCACCTGAGGTGCTGAGGAATGGTCGGCCAAGAATCAGTGGTATCTCCACATCCTCATCTATGTCCATGATGACAAAATCCACTGGAAAAATAAATTTGTCCACTCGGACAATCACATCTTCAACAATCCCACGAGGTTTTCTTGTTGATCGATCCGCCAATTGTAAGGTCATCCTCATGGGCCGCAACTCATCCAAGCCAAGTTTCAAATACATGGTGTAGGGCATAACGTTTATGCTAACCCCCGAGTCTGCTAGAGCATTTTCTTGGACTCCACCTTCAAGCTTACACGGGATAATGAAGCTTCCTGGATATTTCAACTTTTGTGGGAGTTTCTTTTCTAAAATAGCTGAACAATTCCCCATAAGTGCAACCGTGCCTTCTTCCTCCAACTTTCTCTTGTTTGTGAGGAGCTCTTTTAAAAACTTGGCATATTTCAGCATTTGAGTCAATGCTTCAACTATCAGGATGTTCAAGTGGAATTGTTTGAAGATGATGATGAATTTTCTGAAGTGAATGTCCTCCTTGTCATGCTTCAATCTGGTTGGATAAGGGATAGGAGGCTTGTACTCGGATGATTTTAATGGTCCTTGTTGTTGGGGCTTGTCATTTCTCCCATGATTTTTATCTTCACTGTTTTCTTCAACTAGCTTGGGGTCTTCCCTGGAGGCTACCCCACTTTTCTTTTCACTTGGGCCCACTTCGACCCTTGTCTCCACCTGCCTCCCACTTCTAAGAGCAATGACCTTTAAGTGCTCCCTTGGATTGTCTTCCGTGTTGCTCGAAAGACAACCTAAAGGATGTTTAGAATGTGCCTTCGTGAGTTCCCCTACTTGATGCTCAAGAGATTTTACAGAAGCTTGGAGGTTTCTCAAAATAGAACCTATCTCACTGAACTATTTGGTGTGCTGATTGAGCTGAGCATTCGCCTTGCCAAATTGTGCATCCATGCTACTAGTTAGGCTATTGAACCAGTCATTTGTACTGAGCATGAACTTGGCAAGGTCCTCTTCAATAGAAAACTTCTTCTCAAAGGCCGGTTGTTGAAATTGAGATCCTTGAGGTGGTGCACCTCTTTGTTGTTGGCCTTGATTCCAAGCAAAATTAGGGTGGTTCTTCCACCCCGGATTGTAAGTTGAGCTATACGGGTTCCCTTGATTTCATTGCCCGCCAATATAGTCAACATTTTCAATGGAAGTAACGGATGAGCTAGCAACTGGACATTGGGCTGCATCATGCCCACCACCACAAGTGTTTCAATTCATCACTGATTCCAACCTCGAACTACTACCCATAAGAAGATCAAGCTTTCGCGTCAACACATCAACCTTTGAGGCCAAGGCATCATTGCAACTAACTTCATAGAGCCCAGCAGTATTTTGTGTAGATCCTCTTAAGGCCCAATGTGATTCATTGCTTGCCATAGACTCAAGTAATTGCTCGGCCTCATCGGGATACTTGTTGCTAAGGGAACCACCCGCTGCGGCATCAATGAGTTGGCGAGTAGCATAATTCTGCCCGTTGTAAATGATTTGTACTCGCATCCATGAGGAAAAACCATGATGGTGGCACCTTCTAAGGAGATCCTTAAATCTCTCATAGGCTTCAAACAGTGTTTCGGACTCCCCTTGTTTAAAGGCTGAAATTTCTTGCCACAACTTCGCCACTTTGCTTGGCGGAAAATACCTCCCAAGGAATTTCTCAACCATATTATTCCATGTTTTTATAAACCCCGGAGACAATGATGTAAGCCAACGATAAGCTCCGTCTCTCAAACTGAATGGAAATAGTCTCAAACGGATAGCATCGTCCGACACCCCATTAATCTTGAATGGAGAGCAAATTTGTAGGAACCGGGAAAGGTGGTCATGTGCATCTTCACTTACAAGACCATTGAATTGAACAAAGTTCTGGACCATGCCGATTGTACTTACTTTAATTTCAAAGTTGTTGGATACCACGGATGGTGCTTGAACACTAAACTCATCACCCGTGAATTGGGGTCTTTCATACTCGGATAGAGTGCGTCGCTCTTTGGCCATGATTGAAGACTCTCTATCCTCAATTTCAATGTTCTGTGCACCCGACCCTTCACCAACTTCTCTCAATCTCCAATGTAAAGTTATTTCAATCTCACTATCCGGTGTAATCAAGGTCGATGAATTTGAACGTGCCATGCACAGTACCTTGCAAAAACAAGAAAGATGGTAGAGAGTTAAGATCAAAGGAAAAGAAAAATAACAATAACAAATGAGTAAAGAATTGAATGGCTAGAGTAATAATCTAAAAGTTTCCTAAAATTCCTTAAAGTCCCCAGCAACGGCACCAAAAACTTGATTGCTTCCCTGCAAGTGTACGGGATCGCCAAGTAATACCTAGTGTGAAGACACGAGAATCGTATTCCACCGGACTAAGGATCTTCTATTACTCCTTCTCGAGCTATTATCTAGCCTAAAATCTCAAGTGAGGGAATTTACTCTACTAGGTGCAATTAAAACTAAAACAAGATTATCAACAAATTAGAGAAAGCAAGCAATAAGCAAGCAAGAAACTCAATGTAATGCAAAGGCCTATGGATGTGGATCCCCTTGAGGGTTATCATGAAACATGGATGATGAATAAAAGATGCAATGGTATGATGGACCATGAGATTCCAAGATTAGAACAACCACAATTTCTCAGTGATTGAACCCTAATCCCATACGAACATAAATAGAAATTTCTTCCAAATCCACATTCCTATGATTGCATTAAGCACGAGAAAATCTCACTTAGAAGTAAGCCTACTCTTCTTCGGCTTAAACCTACATGGAGGGCTACCAAACACCCAATTTCTCGGTGTGACGATACAAGTATCCCCTTCTAATCCATTCATGATTTAATACATGTGAGCAACACATCTACATGCATCACTCATAAAAGAGCTACGGATTTCTCCTTAGTGCAGTACTTAGCATGAAAACAATGGATTAAATCTGAAAATTACCAAAGCATGGAAGTAACAAGTAATCATCAAAAATACATGATAAAACCTCCCAAGGTTCACCAACACCGTGTGGCCTTGGGGGTCTAGTGTGTCATCATCCCACAACAAGCAATACAATCAAGTGAAACACAAAAGAAAAGCATAAGTGATACTCCCTATATGAAATGGTGGAGGAGGAGGAGGTAGAATATATGCCGAATGATTCTTTCCCCACCAAAGGAATGCCGAATGATGCTTCCTCTAGCTGCGGGTCTCCTTCCTTCAAATCGTGGTAGATCTCCCTTTGAATGATGTTGCCTTCTTGCCTTGAGAGTCTTGGACCTTGGCCTTGAATGATCTCCTAGCTTCCTTGCCATTCTTCTCCATCCTAAGGTTGCCCCCAAAGCCTCTCAAGTGGTCTCCCAAAAAATAAGCCCAGGAAAAAGGCCCTCGTTCTGCCCTAAAAGTCAATATTTATACCCCCCACGATATACGGTCCGTATATGGGTCATTTGGGGTCGGACAACACTCAAAAACCCTAGATTCGCATTTCATACGGGGTACATACGACCCCGTATACTGGGTAATATGGAAATCTAGGCAGACAACTCTAAATCATTTCACTGCTACAGTGCATATGGCCCTCATACTGGGAGTATGGGGGGTGTTATGAAATTCCTGTTTTCTTGTCTTTTCACCTAAATGATATCTTCTTGTTCTCCATGGCTTCCTTATGCCATACAAAGTAAATAGTGGACCATTAAGTGCAAAACAGGCATCAAACCTCACAAAATACATGCAAAGTGAATACGATATGTATATGAAAACACCTACATTTAGATACTTATCACAAGGACTCAAGCTCTATCTGAACAAACGACGATATCTCATTGTGAAGCTTTGTTGATTTCCCCAGAGGAAAGTACCTTGCAAGAAAAGCTTCGACCACTTCATTCCATGTCGTGATGGATGCTCGTAGTAAAGAATGTAACCACTGCTTAGCTCTTAGTTTTAGAGAGAATGGGAAGCCCTCATTCTAATAACATCATCCATAACACCGTTGATCTTTAGCATGTCACAAACTTCTAAGAAGTTCTCAATGTCATTGTTTGGATCCTCATCGGCCAAACCATTGAACTGCATTGATTGTTGTATCATCTGGATGAATGCTAGCTTCAACTTGAAGTTCAGAGCTGTAATCGGGGGTCGCACAATGCTAGATTGTGTCCCTAGTACCGACGGTCTGGCGTAAGCCGAGAGTGTTCTCTGTTGTTCATTCTGTTCCGCCATGTTGTCAGGTCCTTCAACTTCCACTTTAGATAGATTCGGCAGTTCTTGTAGAGCTTCTTTGCCCCATTTTTTTAGTGTATGTTCAAGTTAAGGATCACCTTCAATTAGTATCGAAGGGTTCCCTCGGGTCATAACCTGGGGCTGTACCAAAAGAAAGAAACAAAATTAGAATGATGATAGGATAAGAAGATATGAATAATAATGAATGAATAGCTAATATAGCAAAGTGCAAAGTATCTCTAAACGCCTACTCCCGGCAACGGCGCCAAAAATTTGACAACGTCCCTTGCGTGTGACCTACAAGTGCATGGGTTTGTCGAGTAATAAATCCCAGGTGAGTGGGATATCGTATACACAAGGAGTATGGAGTAAAAATACTTAAATTGCTACTTAACCACGTGAAAGTGAACAACGATAGTGTTGATAAAATGTAATGAAAACAAAGATAAAAAGAAATAAGAATAAAAGTCAAAAGTAAGGGAGAGGTAAGGTAAACGACAGAAGTGGGGTACTCGGGCAATGCTCCCCTAGGATTAATGTTTCAAGTGCAAGACCAAGTATTATACTTCCTAATCAATGCTCAATGAGTCATGGAAATCCTTAAGCATATTGTCCCAAACCTAAGGTCAACTGTGACTAACTCTACACTATGTCCTAGCTGAGAAATCGCTCAGTCTCAACACCTCACACTGTGTAAAATTGCATGGAGTTCTAGGGAGTCCAAGTGATAAACCCTCTTCCTATGTATAGACCAAACCCTTTGGACCTGGCGAAAGGCCCCTAGTCAAATATAAGCCCCAAATACTAGAGTCCCTTCAACGCTTCACTTTGTTGCTCATGCAACTAAGCCCAAAGGAGTTCATCCTCTAGAAATTCACTCTATTGTGACCGCCAAGAACTCAAGAAAATGAAGGTAGGATTGACAAGTTCCCCTTGCTTATATCCCGCAAGTGCACGGGTTTGTCGAAGTAATAATCCCGGGTGAGCAGGGTCGAATCCACAGGGAGTAGGGAGTAAAGACACTTAATTCGATTCTTAGCTATGTGGAAGATCAATTGTGATAGGTGTGAAATTGATTCAATTCTCAACAATAAAATCAACAAGTGAAAGAGCAAAAGTAAGAAGAGGGTAAGGCAATCGATAAAGATGGGGTACTCGGATAATGCTTCACCTAGGATAATCGCTTCAAGTGCAAGAACTCTCTATTATGCTTCCTAATCAATGCAATGGTGAGTCGTGGAAATCCTTACATACATAGTCCCAAATCTAAGGTCAACTATGCCTAACTCTATACATGTCCCGGAGGAGAAATTGAACAATCTCAACACCTCGCACTCGCATAGAGTTGTAATGAACTCTAGGGATTCCAAGTGATAAATCTCTTCCTAAATATAGAACTAACCCTTTGGTCCAGGCGGAAGGTCTCTAGCCACAATTAAGCCCTAGATACTAAGATCCTCTCAACGCTTCACTCCATTGCACGCGCAACTAGGCCTCAGTGGAGGTTCATCCCTTAGACCACTCACTCTATTATGGCCGCAAAGAACTCAAGGAACAGAGGTAGAATCTATCACGCCGGAGGGGAAAGGGGATGCTCCTGTACCTCTCGACTCACCCTCTCAACCCTCTCCAACCTAGCTTTGTCTAACGCTCGTGGTGTGTCACTCACTCACAAGGTTACCAACAAGAACTCTCAACCCTAGTGTCACTCTAGGGGAAATGTTCATACAATCAAGCATTCAAGGTTTGAACTCACTATAAACATCAATTTATTGGAAGCATAATAAAGAAGTTCAATGAAACGAATACATCCTAGGGTTCACAATCATCCAAGTACCCACTAGGGGTTTAGCTCTCCATGGAGCTTAATACAATCAAAGAAATCGAATGTAAAAGCAATGAATCCATAAAGAAACCCCCTCGATGGTCGTGTCGATGGTCTTGTGGAGAGTCCTCTACTCGTCGTCCAAAGATTCCTTCGTTCGGTATAGGATACGCCTCGATCGAAGCTCCCCTACCAACCTTCTTCCTAATGGAATCACGATGTCGGAGCCGTAGAACTTCTCCAAAACCTTGGCCAATACCCCTTGAAAACCTAGCCGAAGTCCTCTCACAAGTTGGGGAAAAGATGGAGAAAAGAATACCAAAATCGGGGCTGAAATAAGCTTTAAATAGGGCTGGAATCGGGCGACTGCACGGGCGTGTATGATGTCACACGCCCCTGTGGAATTTCCACATGGACGTGGATAATTTCCACACGCCCGTGTAGATTCTCTGTTTCTCTGATTTCTCGGCCGGGCTGCTACAGTACTTGCTACAATGTTTTGCTACAGCAACCTGCTACAGTACTATGCCGGAAATACTCCCGAATTCCATACTTTCATTGGGGTAACGCAAACGGGCACACGTTTACGTCGTGAATCACTTGCCTCTTCAATGATGTGCACGTTGGTGGATCTCTTGTTCTTATATGCATAAATCAGAATGTTCGAGTGTGACTGTCTTTGTGCCCCTCCAAATGAATGTGCTCACTCGAATACGAGGAGATTGGCACACACTCTAGCATCTCACACCTGACCTATGTCTTCGCGTTTGGACCTTAGTAAGATCTCCTCCAAAATAGGTGCATTATGATCCACATTGGCCTATTTCCTTCATACTCGGCCTCACAACCCTACCTGCATAAAAGTAACATAAAAACACACATATTAATGTAAAAACCTGAGAAAAGTAATGCTCAACATAAGGAATGAACGCTTTGCATTCATATCGCACAATCACTACAAAGACTTGCCAAAAGTCTCTCGAAACCCTAGCCGATGGCTTCCCAAATGATGGAGAAAAGTGAAACAGAAGAGGGGAAAATGATCCCAAAAAATCGGGCTGAATCCCGGCTTAAATAAGCCTGGAATCTGGAATCCACATGCTAATGTGGATTCTTCACGAGCCTGTAGAATTTCCAAATGGGCGTGGTGAATTTCCACACGCCCGTGTGGATTCTCTGAAAATCTGTTTTCTGGCCAGCTGTGAACAGGAACTACTACAGCACTTTCCCAAAACACTCCCAATTCCACACTTTTCATTGAGGCAACATAAACGGGCACATGTTTATACCGTAGATAGCAACTTTTCTTCAATGAAAGGCTTCGTTGGTAAAAATGTTGCTATCAACACACAAGTCGGGGTACGCGAATATGATTGCCTTCGTTCCCCTATGACTCATTCTAATAGCTTGAGTACACAGAGGTTGGCACATATTCACGCATCATAAGACCCCACTTGTGTCTTCGCGTTTGTTCCTTCCAATATTGCACCAATTAGTGTGCTCACGATCTACTTGTGGCTTCTTTTCTCAATACTTAGCTTCGTAACCCTAAATGCATAAAAGTAACACAAATGCACAAGTATTAGCGCTAAAACCTGATAAAAGTAATTCTCATTATAAGGAAAGAACACTTCGCATTATTATCACACAAGCACTTACCAAATCCCATACTGTGTGAGGCATCGAGAGTATCTCTTCCCGCCGGGGCATAGTGTGAGAGTTAGTCATGGTTGATCTTAGGTTTGGGATCGTGTGTCTTAAGATTTACATGACTTATTAGACATTAATTAGAAGACCTAATGATTTGTCTTGCCCTTGAAACAATAGTAGACAATGCCCCTTTCGTATGTCCCACAAGTACACGAGTTTGTCAAAGTAATAAATCCCATATGAGTGGGCATCGTATCCATAGGGAGCAGGGAATAAAAATACTTGAATTATTTCTTAACTAAACAAAAAGTGAATAATAGTTGTGTAACAAAATGCAATTTAAACAAAAGTAAAAGAGACAAGAGAGAAGCCACAAGTAAAGGAGAGGTATGGCAATCGATATAAATGGGGTACCCGGATATTGTTCTGCTTAGGATAATCATTTCAAGTGCAAAAACCCTCTAATATGCTTTCTAACTAATGCATTAATGAGTCGTGGAGATCCTTTAGTGCATGATCTCAAATCTAAGGTCAGCCATGCCTAACTCTATACATGTGCCGGAGGAGAAATTGAACAATCTCTCAACTTCGCACTAGTATAGAATCGCAATGAGCTCTAGGGATTCCAAGTGATAAATCCTTTTCCTAGATGTAGACCTAACCCTTTAGTCCAGGTGAAAGGTCCTTAGTCACAATTAAGCCATACGTGCTAAAATCACTTCAACACTTCATTCCGTTGCCTCTGCAACTAAGCCCCAGTGGAAGGTCATCCCTTAGCCCATTCACTCTACTATGACCGCAAAGAACTCGAGAAAATGGAGGTAGGTTGAATCACACTGGAGGGGAAAGGGGACGCTCCACTACCTCTCGACTCACCCTCTCAACCCTCCCCAATCTAGTTTTGTCTAACTCTCGTGGTGTGTCACTCAATCATAAGGGTTGTCAAGGTGAACTCTTAACCCTATACTCACTCCGACACTTCTGAATATGCATGTAAAACGCATGTGCACGGGTGTCAAAGTAATAAAATACCCGGTGAGTTGGGTAGTCGAATCCACAGGGAACAAGGCTACTAGTACTAACTTCTTCTTTGCATTCTAACCTAATGATAAATGGAAAGGTGTGGTGATCTAATGTGCGAAGAAATGAATACCGGAGACAAATATGCAAGGGTGAAATAGAGGGATAATCTTAATCAATAAAGATGAGGTACCCGGGCAGTGCTCCCCCTAGGATCTAACATGAAGTTCGAGATTCGCTAAATGCTTCTAAGCCGAGTCTAATAAGTCAAGGTAATCCAAGAACAACCGGCCCTTGCATCCAAGCCACCGGTACTAGTCCCCTACAAGGTCCCGGTGGAGAAATCGCTCAATCTCAACACCTCACACCCCATATGACCGCAATATGCTCTTGGGACACCTAAGAGTGAAACCGATTCCTCAAGATAGATCCAACCCTCATTCTCGACGAAGGATCCCTAACCCCTACAAGGTCTCGGTGGAGAAATCTCTCAATCTCACGCATCACACCAAATATGGTTACATAGAGTCTAGGGAATATGGAGATAGGAAACACTCAATCGGAAGGGAAAGGGGATGCTCCACTATCTCATGACTTACCCTCTCAACACTTTTTAACCTTGAAGTTCTAACTCTAATGGAGACCTCTCTCTCATCAAAGTAACAAATCATGCATATACAATCAACCACAAGGATCAATAAAACTTGCAAGCAATGGGAACACAAGATTAAAACTCAAATCAACTCGGATTAACCAGAAAGACAAAGCAAATCAATACAAAAGAATAGATCCTAGGGTTCACATGCCCAAGTACCTACTAGGGTTTAGCCCTCCATGGGCAAGTTACAAGACAATGATTAATACAATGAAAAGCAACAAAAACAATAGAGAAAACCCCCTTGAATTCTTGATGATTGGCCTTGTTAGCTAGTTCAACATCTTGAAGGAATCCTCTCCGAAGCTAGGTCGCCGATGGCTTCCCAAGTGCTATGACGATGAAGGAAACCATCAAAGTTGGTAAAGAACACCCTCCAAATCATCAAAGACCTCCTCTCCAAACCCTAGCCGTCTCACCCCTCAAGAGCCGCACAAAAAATGTAAAAGAATAGGGCAAACGGCCTATTTATAGCCCAAAACCGGGCCTATCACGTACCTCCACGCGCCCATATCAATTTTCCACGCGCCCGCGTGGGCTGCAGGAATTTCCACACAGGCGTATAAATAGTAATTTTACACTTTGCTGCAGTACTTTTCACAAAATGCGGTCCAAGCACTCTTCTCTTGAGGCCACATGTCCGGGCACACGTCCATGTGGTAGGTTATAAGACTTTTCTTCATTAACACATGATTGATCGCCTGCAAGTGTACGGGGTCGCCAAGTAATACCTTGTGCAAAAGCCCAAGGATAGTATTCCACGAGGCTAAGGAGCTCCTATTACTCCTCCATCACTCACTTTCTAACCTTACAACTTAAGCATGGTATACTACTCTAATACATGCAAGAATATAAATAAAACACAAGTATAACAATTCCAAGGTGAGCAAGAAAATCATAAGAGCAATGATGATAAGAACAGGCCTAGGGATGAGGATTCCCAAGAGGGGTTATCATGATGTATGGATGCATAGGAATAAAATAGCAAGGATGATTTAGACCAATGAACCTTAATAATAGTTCAACCCCAATTTCTAGGCGGTTAAACCCTAATCCCGTACAAATGATGACAATGATCTCTCCTTAATCATATTCCTACGATTGCATTAAGTGAATGGAGATCGTGCAACAAGGATACACTTAACCTAAGTTCATCCTCATGGTTCAGAGGGGCAACTTACATCCAATTTCTCGGCATGTTGGTCAAAGATCTCCCCTTCTAGCTCAATAATGATCTATTACACGCGAGTAGGTCATGCCTACGTGTACAACTCAAACAAGATCTAAGGATTTCTCCACATAATAGTACTAGGCATAAAACACAATGAGCTAAACCATAAATCACACTAATGCATTCCAAATAAAAGTGAAGCATCCAAAATACATGATGAACCCCCCAAGGTTCACCTACATCTGGTGGCCTTGGTGGTCTAGTGTGCCATCACACAAACAAGTATCTCAAGCACAACAAAAATAAGAAGTAAATGCATAAATGGCACTCCCTAGTCCTAATGATGATGAGGAGGGAGAATGCCGGCCAAATGATGCTTCTTTTAGCCCAAGGAATGCCGAATGCTCTTCCTCATTTGATGATGAAGCTTTCCCCTTGTAGTTCAAGCCCCTTGATCTTCCCAAGCCTCAAGCCAAACTCTCCCCAAAAATGATGTCTTCGTTCCCCTCCTTTCTCCCAAATGGTGGCTGGCAAAAAAAAACTCTACAAAAAGTTCTCTTAATCCTCCCCAAAATCCCGCTATATACCACTCATCATACCCTCCAAATGGCATCAATCCCTGGTGATATCCCCAGCTCAATGTGGACCTCATTGAGGTGGTATACCGGCTCAATGAGGTCCTCATTGAGCCCCTCATTGACACTGTTTGGTAGGCAATCTTCACAAATGCTCTCAGAATAGTGTCTATACTAGCTCAACGAGCACCTCATTGAGCAGTATGCCTTCAAGCAAATCATCTTCTTCTATAGCTACAGTGATCATCCCGAGCACCATCCCGGGAAGCATTGAGGCCGTATGCCATGATTAAATTCCTAACTTGAAAACCCACCAGGTGCTAGAGTAATCTTCATGTCCTCCGTCTCGTTTCCATGCCCTACAAAACAAATAACACACGATTAAGCATAAAACGGGCATCAATTCTTATACAAATACATGCTAGATGCAACAAATACATATACTAAAATACGTACATTTAGACACTTATCAACGCATCTTTGAAAGGTTTTACAATCTTTACAAAGAGAAGGAACATGAAGATGTGGCTGCCTTTGTACCCTTCCAACTAGTGAATTGACTTGAATCCTCCTGGAAGTTGGCACACATCTCCACGTTAATGAACTCCTCTCATGTCTTGGTCCTTGAATTGAACAAGAACTCCCAACATTTTGTCTTTATAGCCTATCTTTGCTTCTTTTTTACTCTTCAATCCTATCATTTTCCTGTGGAATTAGAGCATAAAGCACATTGGGCAATTAAGGCAATGAATTTTGACTTGAGCAAATCAGGAGAACAAAGAATGTTACATCTCAACGAGCTAGATGAATGGAGAATGAAAGCATATGAGAATGCAAGGATCTATAAGGAAAGAATTCGGAAATGGCATGATAAGTATATTAAGAATCTGAAAGAATTCAAAGTGGGCGATCAGGTGTTACTATTCAACTCTCATATACAGTTATTGCCGGGGAAGCTCAAGTCTAGATGGTTTGGCCCTTATACAGTAACCGGAGTTTCATCTCATGGAGCTGTTGAGATTACCCATCGGGAGAAAGGTACATTCAAGGTGAATGGACACAGGCTGAAACCATACTATGGAGGGGAGGTTGGTAATGAGGACAAGGAAGAATTTTTCCTTCATAAGCCTTGTGAGGTAAGACAAGATACGTCAAGCTTAGTGATGTCAAACAAGCGCTTCTTGGGAGACAACCCAAGTGTTTACTATTTTCTTAATTGATTAGCATAGTGTTTGCATGAATAAAGTGCTGAGTGTTGGTGTCTTGATCTTTAGTTGCTTTTGCGGTGATTTTATTGTGCACTCTTACTATCATCGTGTGTGTTTCATGTGGATTTGGCGAAGTTAGTTGGTTGTTTAAGCATGTTTTGTGTTTGTTCTCTGGTGTATTTTGCATGCTAGATGTAGGCTCTGAGTGTATCTATGTGGTCAGGAATTTTCTGCAGGGCCTACGGAGTTTTCTAAGGCATCCAGAGAAAACTCACGGGCGTGTGGAATTTCCACACGTCCGTGGGTCTGCACTGCGAGCTCATCCATAAAAGGCACAGGAGCATGGACTTGCCCCTGTGAATGGCCTTGTGAGCTTCGCACGCCCATGGGTAATTTTCGCACGATCGTGCATCTTCCTGGAGAGACTTAGCAATTTTTCTCGAGAGCACACAGGGGCGTTGACTTACCCCTGTGGGTGATCCTGTGATAAACATACCGGCTTGGGTAATTTCCACATGCTCGTGTGGATCTCTGCAGAAGAGTTCTCCTCCATCCTGAGAAGGCACAGTGGCGTGTAATCGCCCCTATGAGTTGGACCTGTGAATGTCCACGCCTATGCGGAATTTCCGCAAGAGCATGCGAAACACTTAGTGATTCTTCTCGGTTGGACAGAAAAGCCAAAGGGGCATGTGTCTGCCCCTGTGGGCTCTCCTATGGTGGCACATGGGCGTGGGTAAGTGTCACACACCCGTATGGATGTGCAGACATCATAAGGGCTGCGATTTTCTTTATACATCGTTCGATCTCTTCTCATTTTCACGAGTTCAAACACTCAGAGGACACTATCTCATGCTCTCCTGCTTTTCAACTACTGGTTTAGAGAAGTTTAATTCGAGCATTCTCATCCGATTTACAGATTTTGAACTTCATCTTATCGGTAAACTTACTTTTCTATCTTATCTTAATCATTACTCGATTTTCTATGATTTTTTTGATTAAATGGATGAATATAACTAGTTTTTATGCCTAAAAATGGTTGACATTTTTTGGTAATGAGTTTAAAAGCAATCTAGGGTGTATTTGGGGATTTCTGGCAAGGGGGTCGTGCAGTTTTCACGCCTCGTGAATCCACACGAGCATGTAGAAATTCCTCACGACCATGTGGATTCCTGCAACACTGATTTTCTTAAGTAAACTGAATAAATTATTTTCCAAATTTGTGGAGAAATGGCCTCTAGTATCTGAACAAAGAAAGTAGTCAGCAAGCGTTACCGAGAGCGCTCTCCCGAACCTGAACATATAGAGTTTGACATTCCCGAACATTAGGTTCGGTTTGAGTGTTTGTCCAAAATAAAGTTTGGTTAAACAAGGCTCCTGGACTCGAGTGATGTGCGGTAAATACAGAAGGCTGATGGGATGGCCGATGAGATTGAGGAAATGCTAGCTGTGGGCAATTGGCATATATTGCTCACCATTTGCGATCCTGCCATCCGTATGCCGACAGTAGAGGTATTGGCATTGTTTGAGTCTGACAGATCGTATCGAGTATTGATAGTTGCGATGCCATACAGTTCAGAGTATTTGGGTATCATTATAGTATGAGCGTCACACAGTTCTCGATCTCGTTGGGGTTATTTGATGAAGACTTTACTACCACAGAGGAGTATGAGCAGCTCCCTATAGATTACCCAGGTAGCTTAACTCCTCAACGTGCATATCGTCGATTATGTGGCCGTGGTCAGTATGAACCAGGGGTGTGGAAGGCTACCTATTTATCTCAACTAAGTTACAGATATATGCACGCCGTCCTGAGCCGATCAGTGAATGGACGCGGTGATAGCGCTGGTGTTTTGAGCTGATAGAAGCTTCTTTACTTGTATTCCATGGTCCGATGCCATCCGATTCATCTTGGCCACATACAAGCAGAATATCTGAGACATCAGGATCAGTATACTAGGATCGGTGTCCTTTTCTTCGGTCTGTACATCACTAGACTCATCATTGGTATGGGCCTAGGAGACGCTATTAGAGGGATTGAGAAGACAATCATACCGATCCCCTTGGGTGTAGAGACGATTAGACAGATGGGGATGCTTCACAGGTATGGGCGCGGAGTGCATATACTGATTGTACCCGATCCGGAGATGCCTGATGGGAGCGGTGATGTGACAGAGGGATCTCGGTTGGTCCAAGATCCTCCGACACTTGATTCGTCATTTTTATTTCATTATTTGCTTTATTTTGTTTTGTTGTTAGACTTGTATACTCAGAAAGGACTTTCCTTCTGAGTTTATCTTCATTTAGTTGTCTCGAGTTGTACTCATTGCCTTATCTTTTATATACTCTAGCTGTTTTTGTTTTATTAAGCTTTACTGAACCCCCTCGTGTATTTGCACAGATGGTCTTATTAGTATGGTAATTAAGAACTACTCATGGACAAGGGCAATGTGGGCCATGTGTGCTTCACAACCCGTTGGAAGTTTATTCCCAAGGATTTATCTCCATCAAACACAGCACTCGGAGTCAGGGGAGTATTGTTTCAATTGCCACTCTCACATCTATACTTGATTGCTTTATTTTCTATTGTTCTTGCATTGTACATTGGGGACAATGTACAACTTAAGTGCTTGCCGTGGGGGTTCATAGTGCACATATCTTTTATATTAGTTTTGATTGTTATACATACTCACATAGCCAATGGTGGTTCACCTTAGATGCAATGATTGTATTCTTGAGTTTAGGAGAGTTTTTAACATTGAATGTTCTCATGCTCTAGTTTTTACTTGAATTCCTAGGAATTTTTTCCTGATTCAAACTTGTTGCACTACTCACTCTTTAAACTCTTTTGGAAACTAAAATTTGATGTTAAACGGACTAGTTATAGTTGTTTCTTTTGTTAATTTCAATATATATATATATAGAAAAATAGATAAAATATAAATTACTGCATATTGGGGGTGGTAACAGCTACCACCTATGAAGTTTGAAGCTACTTTCATAAGTCAGATACTAGTTATGCCCTAATGAGAGAAAGAGCTATCTCATGGGATGAGTGATAGCTACTACCCCGGTAGAAAGAGCTACCACCTCGAAAGTGTGAAAGCCATTTTAGCGGCTGCTTTGGAAAGGGCTACATTAGAGGATGTTCGAAGCTACTACCATGTTTTCAATTTTTCATTGCTTTTTGTAGATAAATGACAAGATCCCCTTGCGTATATCCCGCAAGCGCACGGGTTTGTCAAAGTAATAATCCCGGATGAGCGGTATCGAATCCACAGGGAATAGGGAATAAAAATACTTAATTCGATTCTTAGCTATGTCAAAGATCAATGGTAATAAGTGTGACAATGATTCAATTCTCAACAATAAAAACAACAAGTAAGAGAGCAAAAGTAAAGAAGGGGGTAAGGCAATCGATAAAGATGAAGTACCCGGATAATGCTCCACCTAGGATAATTGTTTCAAGTGCAAGAACCCTCTATTATGCCTCCTAATCAATGCAATGGTGAGTCGTGGAAATCCTTAATTACATAGTCCCAAATCTAAGGTTAACTATGCCTAACTCTATACATGTCCCGGAGGAGAGATTAGACAAACTCTCAACCTCGCACTCGCATAGAGTTGCAATGAGCTCTAGGGTTCCAAGTGATAAATCTCTTCCTAATTATAGACCTAACCCTTTGGTCCAGGTGGAAGGTCCCTAACCACGATTAAGCCCTAGATACTAAGATCACCTCAATGCTTCACTCCGTTGTACGCGCAACTAAGCCCCAGCGGAAGTATCCCTTAGACCATTCACTCTATTATGGCCGCAAAGAACTCGAGGAACGGAGGTAGAATCTATCATGTCAGAGGGGAAAGGGGACGCTCCTGTACCTCTCGACTCACCCTCTCAACCCTCTCCAACCTAGCTTTGTCTAACGCTCGTGGTGTGTCACTCACTCACAAGGTTACCAACGAGAACTCTCAACCCTAGTGTCACTCTAGGGGAAATGTTCATACAATCAAGAATTCAAGGTTGGAACTCACAATAAACATCAATTAATTGAAAGCATAATAAAGAGATTCAATGAAACGAATACATCCTAGGGTTCACAAATACCCAAGTACCCACTAGGGGTTTAGCTCTCCATTGAGCTAAGTACAATCAAAGAAATAGAATGTAAAAGCAATGAATCCATAAAGAAACCCCCTCCATAGTCTTGTCGATGGTCTTGTGGAAAGTCCACTACTCGTCATCCAAAGATTCCCTCGTCCGGTATAGGATACGCCTCGATGGAAGCTCCCCTACCAACCTTCTTCCTAAGGAATGACGAAGTCAGAGCTGTAGAACCTCTCCAAAACCTTGGCCAATACCCCTCAAAACCCTAGCCGAAGCCCTCTCTCAAGCTGGGGAAAAGATGGCGAAAAGAATACTAAAATCGGGGCTGATTTGGCTTTAAATAGGGCTGGAATCGGGCGACTACAAGGGCGTGGATGCTTCACGCGCCCGTGCGGAATTTCCACACGGGCATGGATAATTTCCACACGCCCGTGTGGATTCTCTGAACTCTTGTTTTCTCGGCCGCTACATTGTTTGCTATCGTGTTGCTACAGTGCTCTGCTGCAGTATCCGGCCTGAATAGCTTCCCGAATCCATACTTTCATCGGAGTAACGCAAACGGGCACACGTTCACGTCGTGGATCACTTCCTTCTTCAATGATAGGCGAGTTGGTGGAGCTCTTGTTCTATGTGCATAAGTCGGAATGCTCGAGTGTGACTGCCTTTGTGCCCCTCCAAATGGATGTGCCAAACTCGAATACGAGGAGGTTGGCACATACTCTAGCATCTCACATCCGACCTATGTCTTCGCGTTTGAACCTTAGCAAGATTTTCTCCAAAATCGGTGCATTGTGATCCACATTGTCTTCTTTCCTTCATACTCGGCCTCATAACCCTACCTGCATAAAAGTAACATAAAAACAGACATATTAGTGTAAAACCCGAGAAAAGTAATGCTCAACATAAGGAATGAACGCTTCGCATTCATACCGCACAAGCACTTATCAGTAAATAAGTCCCTTTAACTTAGAACTTTGACGAGTATACCTTGGGTTGACTTCAATTTCAGGTTTGTTATCCTTTTTTATTCAAGTTTTTAGCTAGAGCATTATTTTTTCATATTTAATGTTGAAACTTCCCTTACTTGTAGAATGCTATCTTTGTATACTTTGGTGAACCTAAGGCCAAGCACTTCCAATATTTCGTTCATCTATGCCTGAATGTTTCAATTTTTGCTTGAGGACAAGCAAAAGCTTTAAGTGTGGGGGAGTTTGATAAGTGCTTGTGTGATAAGAATACGAAGTGTTCTTTCCTTATGGTGAGCATTACTTTTATCAGGTTTTAGCACTAATATGTCTGCATTTATGTTACTTTCATGCATATAGGGTAGGGTTTGGAGAGGTATTAGCTAGGGATTGGGAGGGCGGCGGCTAGGGTTTGGAGAGGTATTAGCTAGGGATTGGGAGAGGTTCTACAGCTTTGACATCATGCTCCGTTTGGAAGAAGGTTAGTGGGAGAGCTTTTGTCAGCACCGATCCGGCGAGGTGTATCCTAGGCCGGACAAAGGGACCCTTGGAAGAGTATAGGCTTCTCCACAAGACCATCATCATAATTACCGAGGCAGTTTTCTATAGATTACTTTTATTTACATTCGATTTCATTAATTGTAACTAGCTCCATGGAGATCTAAACCCCCTAGTGGGTACTTGGATTTGTGAACCCTTGGATGTACTTGTGTTATTAAACCTTATTATTATGCTTTCATTAATTGATGTTTTATTTGATTCCAATCTTGAATGCTTGATTGATTGAATGCTCCCTTAGAGTGACACTAGGGTTTTGAGTTCACCTTGGTAACCCTTGTGATTTAGTAACACACCATGAGAGTTAGACAAATCTAGATTGGAGAGGGTTGAGAGGGTGAGTCGAAAGGTAGCTGAGTGTCACTTTTCCCCTCCAGTGTGATTTATCCTACCTCCATTAACTTGAGTTCTTTGCGGTTATAGTAGAGTGAATGTGGTAAGGGATGACCTTCCACTGCGGCTTAGTTGTAGAGGCAACGCAGTGAAGCGTTGAAGTGATTTTAGCACCTAGGGCTTAATTGTGACAAGGGACCTTCCACCTCGACCGAAGGGTTAGGTCTACATCTAGGAAGAGGATTTATCACTTGGAATCCCTAGAACTCATTGTAATTCTATACGAGTGGAGGTTGAGAGATTGTTCAATTTCTCCTCCGGGACATGTATAGAGTTAGGCATGGTTGACCTTAGATTTGGGACCATGTATTGAAGGATCTCCACGACTCATTAATGCCTTAGTTAGAAAGCATAATAGAGAGTTTTGCACTTGAAACCATCATCCTAGGTGGAACAATATCCGGGTACCCCATTTATAACAATTGCCTTACCTCCTCTTTACTTGTGCTCTTTTTCTTGTATCTTTTGCTTTTCTAACATTGCATCTTGTCACACAACTATTATTCACTCTTCACTTATTTAAGAAATAATTGAAGTGTTTTTATTCCCTACTCCCTGTGGATACGATACCCACTCATAAGGGATTTATTACTTTGATAAACCGGGGCACTTGCGGGAGATAAGCAAGAACGTTGTCAGTATCCATAGGCAGTGGGGAATAAAAATACTAAGATTGCCACTTAACCAAGTGAATATGAACAATGATTATGTTGATGAAATGTAATGTAAACAGAAATAAAAGAAACAAGAACGAGAGGCACAAATAAGTGAGAGGAAAGATAATCGATAGAAGTGGGGTACTCGGACAATGCTCCCCTAGGACTAATGTTTCAAGTGCAAGACCAACTATTATGTCTCCTAATTTATGCTTAATGAGTCATGGACATCCTTAAATACACGG
Source organism: Dioscorea cayenensis subsp. rotundata (assembly GCF_009730915.1). Classification (NCBI taxonomy): domain Eukaryota; kingdom Viridiplantae; phylum Streptophyta; class Magnoliopsida; order Dioscoreales; family Dioscoreaceae; genus Dioscorea; species Dioscorea cayenensis. The sequence goes on from NC_052478.1 coordinate 17,941,764, forward strand.
TCCGAAACCTAAGGTTAACTGTGACTAACTCTACACTATAGCCCGGTGGAGAAATCAAACAGTCTCAACACCTCACACTGTGTAAAGTTGCAAAATGCTCTAGGGATTACATGTGATAAACCCTATTCCTATGTATAGATCTAACCATTTGGTCCAAGCGAAAGATCCCTAGTCAGAATTAATCCCCAAGTGCTAAAGTCACTTCAACGCTTCACTCTATTGCTCACGCAACTATCCCCAGCGGAGTTCATCCCTTAGCCCTTCACTCTACTATGATCGCAAAGAACTCTTGGAATATGGAGGTAGAATAAATCACATCGGAAGGGAAAGGGGACGCTCCGCTACCTCTCGACTCACCCTCTCAGCCCTCTCTAACCTTGCTTTGTCTAACCCTCATGGTGTGTCACTCATCCACAAAGGTTACTAGGATGGTCTCTCAACCATAGTGACACTCTAAGGGAGAAATCATTGAACAAGCATTCAAGATTAGAACTCAATTAGAGACATCAATTAAGGAAAGCATAATAAAAGGTCAATGAAACAAAAACATCCTAGGGTTTACAAAATCCAAGTACCCACTAGGGGGTTTAGCTCTCCATGGAGCAATATACAATCAATAATGAATCAAAAGTAAAAACAGGTAATCCACAAGAAAATCCCCTCGTTATTCATGTCGATGGTCTTGTGGAGTAGCCTCTTCTTCTCCAAAAGTCCCCTTGTCTGACCTAGGCCACACCTCGCCGGATCAATGCTAATGAAAGCTCCCCCAATAACCTTCTTTCAAGAGAAGCACGGTGTCGAATCCATAGCACCACTCCAAAGACTTGCCAAAAGCCTCTCCAAACCCTAATCGATGCCCTCAGAAAAGATGGAGAAAAGTTGGAGAGAAGGATGAAAGATGGCCCCCAAAATTGGCTGAATCACGGCTTAAATAGGGATGGAATTGGGCATCCACATGGGCATTCGTGTGTATTTGATTTCTTTTGTGCATTTAGGGTTGTGCAGACAAGTTTGGAAGAAAGGAAGTAAAAATAGATCATGGATGCAATGGTTGAGGACACTCTTGGACCTAACAAGGATCAAGGCACAACTTATGCTCATAGACATGTGGGTGTGTGCCAATCTCCAAAATGTTCAAGTGAATACGCAAAGTGGAGGGGCACAAAGGCAGTCAAACTCATTTGTTCCAACTTGTGTAGCATTGTCAAGAGCTTCGTCAATGTGTTTGAAAGCAAGATGCAACATGATCTACAACATGGAGTCTTTGAAGAAGACGACGAGGCTCTTGAAGACCATCGACATGGATGGCGCACCCCTTGTGTGTGTGTACCATGTCGACGTAATAAAGTACCTTGGTGAGTGGGTAGTTGTACCCATAGAGAATAGTTGTTAGGAAGCAAGTAGTGATACTATTTAGCTAGCAAGTGAATCGATTCAAGATTTGGGTGGATAATATCAATGCAAATAAAATAAAGAAAAGAGAAAGTAAACACAATAGGAATAAGGAAAAGTAATCGATAGAATGATTGGGTACCCGGACATTGCTCACCCTAGGACTATTGTTTCAAGTGCAAGACTAATCATTATGCCTTATAAATGATGTTTAATTGAGTCGTGGAAATCCAAATACACATGGTCCCAAACCTAAGGTTAACCGTGACTAACCCTACACTATGCCTCGGCGAAAAGGAATACTCTCGACACCTCACACTATGTGAGGTTGCTTAAAGCTCTAGGGACTCTTAGTGATAAACCCTATTCTCTAATATAGATCTAACCCTTTTATCCAGGTGAAAGATCCCTAGTCATAATTTAGCGCTAGTACTAAGGATTATTTCAACACTTCACTTTATTACTTGCACAACTTAGCCCCAGTGGAGTTTTTCTATTAGCAGTTCACTCTGTCATAACCTCAAAGAACTCTTAGAACATGGAGATATGATAAACCACATTGGAAGGTAAAGGGGATGTTCTGCTACCTCTCAACTCACCCTTTCGACCCTCTCCAACCTTGCTTTGTCTAACCCTAATGAAGTGTCACTCATTCACAATGATTACCAAGATAGACTCTCAACTCTAGTGTCACTCTAAAGGAAAATCATTTTAAAAAGCATTCAAGGTTGAAACTCAATTAAAATATCAATTAAAGAAACATAATAAGAGTCAATGAAACAAAATTATCCTAGGGTTTACAAGTCCAAGCACTAACTAGGGGTTTAGCACTCCATGGAGCAATACACAAGCAAATATGAAATCAAGAGTAAATGCATGCAATCCAAAGATAAAACCCCCTTGTAGTCCGTATCGATGATCTTGTGGAGCTGCCTCGTCTTCTGCAAAGGTTCCCTTGTCAAGCCTAGGGCATACCTCGATGAATCGATGCCGATGAAAGCTCCCCCAATAGCTCTCTGTCATAGGAACTCGATATCGAAGGCTATGGAACCACACCCAAAACCTAGCAAAAGCCTCTCCAAACCCTAGCCGCGATCGCCTCCAAAGATGGTCAAAAGATAGGAAGAGGATCCTTAAAGACTCCTCAAAACGAGGTATTTATAAGGGCTGGAATCGGGCATCCACACGGGCATGTGAAATTTCCACAATGGCGTGTGGATTTCCAGAAATCCATTTTCTACGAGCTGTGAACAGTAACTGCTGCAGTGATTTTCCTGCGATAACTACACAGTACTTTGCCAAAATGCTCCCAAATCCACTATTTTCATCAAGGTCACATGAATGGGCACACATCCATACTATAGATCACGTTGTGTCTTTAATGAAACCACATTGACAGAGCTCTTACTAATCTTGCATGAGTCGGAACAAATGAGTGTGACTGCCTTTGTGCCCCTCCACTTTGTGTATTCTCTTCAGCATAATGGAGGTTGGCACACACCCACATGTCATTGAGCACAACTTGTGTCTTCACCTTTGTTCCATCTAATATCTTCGACACAATCATGTCCATGATCTACTTTTGCCTTTTTTTATCTAACTTTGTCTCCACAACCCTGCATGCACAAAAGAACACAAATACACATGAATAGGCAATAAAATTTGGTAAAAGTGATGCTCAATGTAAGAAAATAATACTTCGTATTACTTATACACAATCACTTATCAAACTCCCCACACTTAAGTTTTTGCCTGTCCTCAAGCAAAAATACCACATTAAAACATCTAAGAAGGAAAATTGAAAGTTCTTGGCCTTAGGTTCACAAAAAGCATACAAAAGAAGACCTCTCTCTCATCGATGCAACAAATCATGCAATACGTAAAGCATAGGGAATATGTAGATAAGATGCACTCATCAGAGGAGAAAGGGGACACTCCACTATCTCATGACTCACCCTCTTAACCCTCATCAATCTTGGAGTTCTAACCCTAATGGAGACCTCTATCTCACCAAGGCAACAAATCATGCAATAAAAATCAACCACAAGGATTAATATGACATACAAGCAATGAGAAAACAAGATTGAAACTCAATTAAACTCTGATTTAATAGAAAACATAATGTAAATCAATACAAAGATATGATCGTAGGGTTCACATGCCTAAATACCTACTACGGTTTAGCCCTCCATGGGGAAAATTACAAAGCAAATAATAGTGCAATGAAAAGGAATAAAAACCATGGAAAAAAACCCCTTGAATTCGTGATGATGGCCTTGATGGGTCGCTTAATGTCTTGAAGGATCCCTCTCCGAAGCTAGGTTGCCAAAGGCTCCCTTGATGCTATGATGAAATAAAGATTTATCAAAGTTGGTAAAGAGGCAAAATGGCTATTTATAGTCAGAAATTGACTCTGTCACGTGCCTCTAGTGACCGTGTGAGCCTCCCATGCGACAGTGATTTGCTACAGTACTTTGATACAGTACTCTTTCTAACAAGGCCCCACAATCTTCTCTTGAGGCCACATGGATGGCCATTGATGGAGGGGTATAAAATACCCAATGGTCATAGCATATTTGCACATGTATCCCTTCCAAGCTAGGCGTGTCTAATACTAGGGCGATTGTCACGCAACCTAGTATAACCTAGAAATCGATACACAGAGTTCCCATGTGTACCAATACCATGAACTGCACCAAGCAAGGATTACAAACACACCAAATACAATAAATAAATCAAAGCATCCAATCTACACAAGTTCACCCTCAAGGTTTACCTACATCCGGTGACCTTGTGGTTTAGTTGTTCATGCTAGTCACATACACAACAAGGTCCATGAAAACAATTAAAGAAAGTAGCATCAACTCCCTCAAGGATGAGGAGGCGAATGAGCTTGAGAAACCTCGTGAAGAAGCTCCTTCATCGTCTTTAAGCTCCTACAAGTATGCCCTAGGAGTAGATCTTGCCGAATCACGCTCTCTCCCTCGATTTCACACTCAGAGGTGCCCTCTAAAGCGTTCTTCTTGAGTAGATCTTTGATCAAAGGTGGTGGTGTGCTCCAAGAAGAAGACCTCCCTCAAAAAGATACCCTAGAATATTTTAAAAAGTACCCCTCGGGATGGCATGCGGGTGATATACGGGCCGTGAAGTTTCAAATCAATCGCCAAAACTATGTAAGTTACTACAGTAAAAGCTACAATAAAAGCTAAGTAAAACTACTATAATCCTGCATGCTTCCAACTCACAAAATCTTCACGGCCATATGGCTACCCGTATGAACCTCTAGACTTAGCATTTTCTTTAAGCTTTCGTGTTTCAGGCTGCTATAGTGGTGTTATAGTGTCTAGTGCTCTAAAATGCCATTTTCGGTGAGGATTTCTTCTTGAATTGCGTTGTTGAGCTCACCTGGGCTTCTTTTATGGCTGTAATATGAAAGAAACCAATTTAGTTCATAAAAAAACATAGATTCATCAAGGAATACATAAATCATACGCACACAAATACTTATAAAATACATACATTTAGGCATTTATCATGTAAACGTCCATGTGGTAGGTTATAAGGCTTCTCGTTTTCTAACCATCATTGGGAAGATTCTTGAATTCTTCACATAAATAGGGACATAGTAGTGTGACTGTCTTTGTGCCCTTCCAGTTTATAATTTGGCTTTAATTCTCTTGGAATTTGGCACACACCCCTGTGTACAAGAGCACCTCTTGTGTCTTGATCCTTATGTTGCACAAAATCTCCCAAAATGTGCCTTCATAACCTATCTTTGCTTCCTATTCTTCCTTCAAGGCATTCACAATCTATTTGCACAAAGGAACATCAAATACATTTTATGAGACATAAAGCATGGTAAAAATGATGCTCAATGCATTTAAAACATATAGAGAAATATGTCTACTCAAGCACTTATCAGTTATCTTTATCTCTTCCATGTTGTGTGTACCTATGAGGGGCTAACCTCTCTCTGGTGCCCAGGCTATTGAATCATGTTAACATTGTGTATTTGATTTACTTTCCTTCAATATCTATGGTGTCTTATTAGTTTTCCTATGTTAAATCTTGTGTCATATAACATGATGTGCATGATTACCGCAGTTGTGGTTACAAAACTTGACATGTGTTAATTGTCATAGTTGTAGTTGCTATAGTGTAATTGCAAAACTCGATGTGCATGATACCCATAGTTGTGATTACAAAATTCAACTTCTTTAATTACTGTAGATGTGTCATTACTTTCAGAGCACAGATAGGAGCCATAGGATGTACTTGATAGTCATTGGAGAAGAGTCAATACACTTTTCTCTCGGGGATTAGTCCGGGGGTGATACTTCTCATCGTTGTTACAACTTAGTCTATCTTCTTGTTATTTCTCATCCTTCTTCCAACCTTTCCTATTTTCCTTTAGAATTATATTAGATATTCCCCATACCTTTTGACTAGGCTAGATGTTAGAAGAGCAACTAGTATTGAAAGATACCTAGTCCCTGTGGATTCAACTACCCGACCCTTATTGGGTACATTATACTACTACTTATGACCTGTGCACTTGCGGTACGCAAGGGCGTATCACCCCTACTTGAGGTCTCTCCTCATGGAACAAGTTAAAACAACAATAATTAAGAAGTCAAATAATTTCAATAGAAATAAAAAAAAATAGAACATACGGCCCTATTGTGCAATAGAACCCTTGGAGTTTGCAAATCAATCAACCCAAATAAATCCTTGAGCTAACCTCACTCATTTACTACTCACAAGAGATGATGGAACTAAGGGTTCTCCAAGAACCGCTGGACCTATATGTTTTTTATTAGCAAACTTTTCCCTATCTTTTTCATCTTTTTTGTGTGTGTTTAGAAGTGTTTGGTTTAGTTGGTGAAGTTTGTCATTATAAAGTAGTCTTTTCAGTATATTAAAGTCTAAAAACATAAGCACACCCAAGTTTAGGCTTTTCTTATGCCCATGAACTTTACAGGGGAATGTTTGGCTTTATTTTGGCTTGAAATTGGTAAACTTGTAATGTGCGCCCCCTTAAGCAACCCTATGCTTCAGAGAGCACGACTCTGCTCTAAGACCATTGATAGAGCTAAGAGTTTTTTTCATCAAATTCATGTAATTTGCATGGACAAAAGCATGGGTGTGCTTTTCCCTAAGTACTACCATGTTTTTCCTAGTGAAGTCCAGATGTGCTCTTTATCCTAGTGAAGTCTCGATTTAAAGGCATTTTGAGTCTTTGTAAACCCTAACCCTTTACCCCATCACTTCTCCTTTCTTCCTCATCTCCCTTGTGCTTCCTTTAGAGCAAGAAGGAAGGGTGCTAGTCCTTGCTCTTGTATGATTAGAGCTTTGGATTAACTCTTATACTTGGATTTTTAGAGGTAAGCTTCTCCTTTTCCTTCTCTTCCTTGTGTTCATAAGATGTATGATCTAGAGGTTGATTTTTTGGTTTAATTCATGTTCAACTAGTTGATTATTGCTTTGAGAAGATAATAGTTGGATTTAGGTTGTTATAGCTTCTTTGGATTATTGAATCCATGAACCATTGCTTGGTAGGGTTATTGGTCACTGTAGCATTACTGTTGCACAAGTTAAACTTTGTTGTTTCTTGGACTTCTTTGGTTTAGGGTTGTTTGTTGGTGAAACCTAGGGTTTCATTGTTTGATTATTTTTGTCTAATTCTTGTTGATGGTTGTGTTTATACTTTGGTTAGGCGGTGAAATCTCAGCTTCAGGTAATGAACCGGTGAAGGATTAGCACGTCTCTGAAATTTAATTGTCTAAGTCGTGAGTGGGTTTGTTATGCATAATTCTATTAGAATGATACTTGTATTTATAATATTTCTTACATTGAATTTTTCTATGGTTTTAACACTTTGAATCGATGCATTGATCATCTAGGAGTGAACTTCATTATTGATGTTTCATACTTGAAAAATATTGATGTTTGAGAGAATGTATTTAGGATGATATTTGTGTTATGAGTTGTGAGTTGAATTGCTTTATAAAACTTTTGATATTTTTATTTTTTCATCATTTCTATGTGTGGAAATGACAGTTATTTTGGGTATTTATTATCATCTTGGCTATGGACTCCTTGTTGAGATATGGATGATTTCTTTACTTAGATGGTGGTATCCTAATTTAGTAGGAGTTCTTTACGGCCAGGCTATTGAGGTGGCATGGGTAACCGGCTGATCTCTTTTCATCCAATTCAGGAGGGGTGTAGATAAACAGGCACATGTTTATGGCATAGATCGCGTCGCTTCTTCAATAAACAGACTCATTGGTGAAGATCTTGTTATCATTGCACCAGTTGGAATACGCAATTGTGATTGCCCTTGTGCCCTTCCAAACCATGTGATTGTTTGAATACATGGAGGTTGGCACACATTCACGTATTTTTGAATCTAACTTGTGTCTTCACGTTTGTTCCTTCCAAGATTTCATCAAATAGTTCATTCACGATCTACATTAGCTTTTTTCTTGCATATTTGGCTCCACAACCCTACATGCACCAAAGTAACACAAATACACATGTATTAGCGATAAAAGTAATGCTTAACGCAAGGAAAGAATATTTTGCATTCTTAACACACAAGTATTTATCAATCATGAACATGCTGTTTAAAGTCTTGGATCCATTTGTGTGTTGAAAACACTGTCTGTATGGATACTTATCTGCATACTTCTTAGACTCTTATGTCTAAGTATTGTTTGAATTCCCCTTATTATATACTTGTTTGAGGTTATTGCTTCTAGATATTTTTGTCAGCCTTGCGGTGACTCTAGGATTACGTGCTACGGTATCCTTCCTCAGGTTGTCTCGGCGGTTGTCATGTGCCAAGCGCGCAGGTCGGGACATGACAATATGAGCACTAACTATACAAATGAAGATTTGACTTTGAATCTTCAGTAAAATGGAGAAATAACAAGGGATTTGAGTCCCTTATTACCCCTAGCCTTGTTCAAAGTTAAGATCATCCATAAATGTATCGATTTAACTCTAGAAATCCAAACGCAAAGGCTAGGTAAGTGCTTATCCTCAAACTCAAAGAAATGAGCTCCAATCATGAATTCTGTCCCGATGAAATGGTAGATTAATATCTAAAACCCTTTTCCTATCTTCCACGATGAAAATGGTGATAAAATATAAGGGAACAAGTCAAGAATAGAAGAAGAAGGAGAAAGGAAACGAAGAGGGAATAGAAAAGAAAAGAAAAAATAAAAAAAATAATATATATATATATACACAACACGTGGCACTTCAAAAGCTTCCATGCATTCAGCTTAAGAAAAGACCCAAATGGGTATATATATATATAATTCAAAGTGACCTTTTCAAAGCCTGGCTCGCACCCACCTTGTGGGCGACCATAATAACATAAACCTGGAAAGGGACCAGTTCTCACGCCCATTTAATACCCTTTCACAGTGTTGTTAAGTATTATCTAAAAGTGTTCTACTCACAAACACTTACAAACCCTAAAAACCTTATCAACACATAACATTATCTACTTATATCTCCATCATCATACATTGTTTCCTTTTGTCTAGGCCTTTTTATCCATTTAAGATATAGGCAAAACCCTTGTTGGTATGTTGTATCTTACACAATTACATCTTTAGTAATGTTGAAGAAATTTTTATTCCTTAGGAAAAAGATTGCCTACCACAAAGATATTCAAAATCTATTAGTACAGAACAAAAATAAGAATCACAAGTATGGGCTATTGGTTGAGATCAAATTGTAAATGAAAAATGGGGCAACGTGTAGGTATATTCCAAGTAAATTTTTGTAAACTAATACACCACACTTTCCTATGTTACATGTAATTTTCTTATTGTATGGTGATTTTTGTGTGTATATTTATTTCATTTATTTTCATTCAACATAATTATATATTTCTGTATAAACACCAATATACATTTTGCTCTTCGTTTTAAGTAACTTATAATTTAATTTTTTTAGGACTTGCTCAATTTTGAAAATGTTGTTATTCGTTGTCACATATTTTATTGCTTTTCATATTATGCCTAATTTATAATTGGCATGCGTTCTTATGTAGCTTTTCTTAGGCATCAAGGTAACCAATATTTTTAATTATAAAGACTGTAACGAGACCAACTGAAAATATGATATAGACATTAACTAAAAGTTATTATTTTACAAGATTCATGGCTACCAAAATTAAACAAGGATTAGAAGTAGATAAGGGTTTCAAACTACAAGCAACTCATGGTGTTATTAAAGGCCCGAAAAACATGTTCAAAATGACAGTTAGAAAGGAAACATGGCTACTCATTTTAGGACAATATAGAGGAGGTGAACAAGAATAAAGAATTATAAGAAATGAGTGGCTTGTGTTGTGATAACAACCTCAAAATGATTATCATCGGCCAAGCCAAGTATCCAGACTACATTAAGGGTGTGTTTGTTTGGGTGTATTTGGTTGAACATGTAAAACCAAATACTTTACTTTATGAAATTCATTGTTTGTTTGGGTGTATCTACAAACCCTGATGTAATTGGGATTATATTACAATAGCTTTTTTGGTGTATTTGGTTTTACACCCAAATTGGGCGTAAAACAAAATCCTGGGAGTTGAAAACCAATATGTATTTGTAAACTTTCATGCATGAAGGGTTGTGATACCAAACATGAAAGAAAGAAGCCAAAGTGGATTGAGATTGTACTTTGTTGATGAAGCCTTGGAGTGAACAAATGTGAAGACACAAGTTGTGATTGAAGATACGTGAATGTGTGCCAACCTCCATGCGCTCAAGCAATTATAATGGTTTAGAGGGGCACAAAGTCAGTCGCATTTGCGTATCCTGACTTGTGAAATGATAGCAAGATCTTCACCAATGAAATCTTTTATTGAAGAAGCAACGTGATCTACGGCATAGACGTGTGCCTATTTATGTTGCCTCGATAAAAAGTGTCGATTTAGGAGTATTTTTGCAGAGTACTGTAGCAGTACTGTTGCAAATCCTTGTAGCAATTTACAGTAGCAGTTACTGTTCCCAGCCCGCAGAAAATTAGATTTCCATAAATCTACACAGGCATGTGGAAATTTGACACGTCTATGTGGATGCCCGATTCTAGCCCTTTATAAAGCCGCGACTTGTACCGATTTGGGGATCCATCTTTCATCCTTTCTTCTACCTTTTCTCCAACTTTTCGGAGGCCCGTGACTAAGGTTTAGAGAGGCTTTGGTAAGTCTTTTGGAGTGGTTCTATGGCTTTGACACCACATTTATCTTGGAAGATAGTTATTGGGGAAACTTTCGTTGGCACCGATTCGGTGAGGTGTGCCCTAGGCTTGACAAGGGGACCTTTGGAGAGGATGAGGCTACTCCACAAGATCATTGACATGAATACTTAGAGGGGTTTCCTATGGATTACATGTTTTTACTTTCGATTTCATTATTGATTGAATCTTGCTCCATGGAGAGATAAAACCCCTTAGTAGGTACTTGGATTTGTAAACCCTAGGGTGTATTTGTTTCATTAACCTTTTATTATGTTTTCCTTAATTGATGTCTTTAATTGAGTTCTAATCTTGAATTCTTGTTAAATAATTTCTTCCTTAGAGTGACACTAGGTTTAAGAGTCCATCTTGGTAATCTTTGTGAGTGAGTGACACACCATGATGGTTAGACAAAGCAAGATTGGAGAGGGTCGAGAGGGTAAGTCGAGAGAAAGCGGAACGTCCCCTTTCCTCTTCGATGTGATTTATCCTACCTCCACGTTCCAAGAGTTTTTTGTGGTCACAATAGAGTGAAGGATTAAGGGATAAATTCCGCTGGGACTTAGTTGCATGAGGAACAGTGTGAAGCATTGAAGTGACTTTAACACCTGGGGCTTATTTATGACTAGGGGTCTTTCGTCTGAACCAAAGTGTTAGATCTACATATAGGAATAGGATTTATCACTTGGAATCCCTAGAGCTTCTTGCAACTTTACATAGTGTGAGGTGTTGAGACTGGTTGATTTCTCCACTGGGCATAGTGTAGAATTAGTCAAGGTTGACCTTAGGTTTGGGATTGTGTATTTAAGGATGTCCATGACTCATTAAGCATTAGTTAGGAAGCATAATAGTTGGTTTTGCACTTGAAGCAATAATCCTAGGAGGAACAATATCCAAGTACCCCACTTTTATCGATTGCCTTTCCTCTCATTTTATTTTGCCTCTATTTCTTATTTTCTTTATTTCGTTTGCATAGATCTTTATCCACACCATCATTATTTCATCTCCACTTAGTTAAGTAGCAATCTTGGTGTTTCTATTCCTTATTCCCTGTAGATACGATACCCTACTCACCTGGGATTTATTACTTCGGTAAACCCATACACTTGCGGGTCACATGTAAGGGGCGTTGAAGCTACACTTCGCAACCACACCGCTTCATTACACAATCTAGCGAATCAAGTGGGGTAAATTGCAAAGTCTCTATCGGAGAAACCTCAAGGGAGTCTGCCTAGCAACATTGAAACTAATCCAAGGAAACATGTGAAGACGATCACTTTGAGGAGTGGTCGTGAAGTTGAAGGTAGATCTCCTAGTGAGAAGATCAATGTTGAAGCACCCGAGGTCGTGGAGGTTGAGGAAAGAGGAAACAAGGAGAAGAATGTGGCACTCCCACCTTACAAGCCAAGAATCCCTTACCCTTCAAGATTGAAGAACGACCAAAATGATGAGCAATATAAGAAGTTCTTGAGTCTATTTAAGCAATTGTACATCAATATTCCTTTTTGTGGAGGCGTTGTCTCAAATGGCTCGGTATGCGAAGTTTTTGAAGGAACTTTTAACCAACAAGAGGAAGTTAGAGGAGAGTGCATCGGTAATCCTAGATGCCTTTTATTTGGCGGTGTTGCAAAAGAATATGCCGAACAAGAAGAAGGACAATGGAAGCTTCGTCATTACCAATGTAGAATCTCAACCCTATCGACCCTCTCCAATCTTGCTTTGTCTAACCCTCATGGTGTGTCACTTACTCACAAAGATTACCAATGTAGAATCTCAACCCTAGTGTCACTCTAAGGGAGAAATCATTCAACAAGCATTCAAGATTTTAACTCAATTAAAGACATCAATTAAGGAAAGCATAATAAAAGGTCAATAAATCAATAACATCCTAGGGTTTACAAGTCCAACCACCCACTAGGGGATTTAGCTCTCCATGGAGCAAGATACAATCAATAATGAAATCGAAAGTAAAAACATGTAGTCCATAAGGAAAACCGCTCGGTATTTGTGTCATTGGTCTTGTGGAGTAGCCTCATCCTTTTCAAAGGACCCTTGTCAAGCCTAGGACACATCTCGCCGGATCGGTGCCGAAGAAAACTCCCCAAATAATTATCTTCCAAGTGACACGCAGTGTCAAAGCTATAGAACCACTCCAAAAGCCTTGCGAAAGCCCCTCTAAACCCTAGCCGCAAGCCTCCCAAAAGGTTGAGAAAAGATGGAAAAAAGGATGAAAGATGGATCCCCAAATCGGTACAAGTCGCGACTTTATAAAGGGCTGCAATCGGGCATCCACACGGGCGTGGGTAATTTCCACACGCCCGTGTAGATTTCTGGAAATCTCATTTTCTGTGAACTATGAGCAGTGATTTGCTACAATACTTACTACAGTAATCCACCAAAAATACTCCCGAATCCACATTTTTCATCGAGGCGACATAAACGGGCACACATCTATGCCATAGAACGCATCGCTTATTCAATAAAATGCCATATTGGTGAAGATCTTGCTAACATTGCACAAGTCAGAATACGCAAATGTAACTGCCTTTGTGCCCCTCCAAACCATGTAATTGCTTGAGCACATAGAGGTTGGAACACATTCACATATCTTCGATCGTAACTTGTATCTTCACATTTGTTAACTCCAAGACTTCATCAACAAAGTACAATCACAATTTACTTTGGTTTCTTTCTTTCATTATTTGGCTCCACAACCCTTCATGCATGAAAGTTCACAAATACACATGTATTAGCGCTAAAATCTGATAAAAGTAATGCTCATCATAAAAAAAGAATACTTCGTATTACTAATACACAAGCACTTATCAAAACTCCCCCACACTTAAGCTTTTGCTTATCCTCAAGCAAAAATAAAACATTGAAGCATAGAAGAAAGAAATATTTAAATTGCTTGGCCTAAGGTTCACCAAAGCATGCAAAGGACGCATTCTTTAAGTAAGGGAAATTTCATCACTAAATATGAAAAAATCGATGCTCTAGTTACAAACTTGAATCAAAAAGGACAACAAACCCGAAACATGTAAGTGTGTGTAAACTCACTCAAGTCCACCCAAAGTATACGCCTCAATATTCCAAGTATAAGGGACTTATTTATCTACAAAACAACACAAAACAAAGAGATGGTAGTAGCTTCATACATCCTCTAAGGTAACCCTTTCCAAAGCGGCTGCTAAGGTTGCTTTCACACTTTCGAGGTGGCAGCTCTTTCTACCGAGGTAGTAGCTTTCACTCATCCCATGAGATAGCTCTTTCTCTCATTAGGGCATAACTAGTATCCGACTTATAACAGTAGCTTTATACTTCATAGGTGGTAGATCTTTCCACCCCAATTGCACAACCAAATAAGTCTAACATTTTTTTATTTTTTTTAGCACAAATAACACAAGAAATAGTACTAATTAATCCCTTAAACATTGAACCTGAGTTTCCAAAAGAGTTTAATGAGCGAGTAGTGCAACAAGTGTCAATTGGGCAAAAATTATTAAAAATCCAAGTAAAACCTAGAGCATAAAAAACATTCAATGATGAAAATTTTTCCTAAACTCAAGAATACAATCATTGCAACTAAGGTGAACTTCCATTGGCTACATGAGCATGTATGTCAATCAAAATTTATGTAAAGGACATGTGTAAAGTGAACTCCCCCCTATACTTAAGATGTACATTGCCTTAATGTACACATGCAAGCACAATAAAAAGTATAGCAATCAAAAATATATGTGGAAGTGGGCCATTGAAACAATACTCCTCTGAACTCCTAATGGTGCATTTGATGAAGCTAAATCCTTGGGAGTTGAGTTCCAATAGGTTGAGAAGCACACACAGCCACGTGTAAAACACATTGATCATATCTATGACTAATCCTGAATTTCCATACTGACAAGACCATCTGCACGTATATACAAGGGGGTTCAGTGAAGCTCAACAAACAAAAACAACTTGATTATATAAAAATAAAGCAATGAAATACAACTCGAGACAAAAATAAAAGATAAACTCAGAAGGAAGATCCTTTATGAGCATACAAGTCCAAAAGATGTTGTAAAAATAAAATACGAAAACATAAAGAAATGAAAGACACATCAAGCGTCGGTGTTGCGCTCTGGCTACTCTACTGCTGCTGGTGAAGATACTGAAACTGGTGGATCGACTAGCGCTAGAACGAGTGAGGGTGGTGCTGGAGGAGCCTGAGAGGTCCATGGTCTCATGATGAATGGTGAGGCGGCATCGCGCTCAAGTAGCTGTTGCAGAATATCAAGATGCGCTATCACCTCTATGTTCTGCGCCACCTATATCACGCGAACCATGGCGATCTTAGTCTGAAGCACCCCCACAGCATTCTCAAGCCTCTCAAAATGATCATAAGCTTGAGATAGAGAGAGCATGCGTACTGGGGATGGCTCCTATGCTGCAAGAGGTGTGCCGGTCTCCATCGACTTTGGTTGTGGCTCAGGATCAGGGTGAGAACCCTCTGCTACAACTTCCTCAGCTATGTCTGGATCAGGTACAATCATTATATACACTCCCGGTCCATACCTGCGCAGCATCCCCATCTGTCCAATCGTCTCTATACCTAGGGGAGCATGTATGATCGACTTCTTATCCCCTCTAATAGCATCCCGTAGACCCATTCCGATGATGAGCCTAGCGATATATGGGATGGAGAAGAGGACGCCGATCCTTTCAGATTGACCCTGATGCCTGAACTATTCTGCTAGTATGTGACCAAGGTGAACTGGCTGGCGTTGTACCATGGAATATAAGTAAAGAAGCTCCTGTCGGTTCCGGACACCTGTACTATCATCGCGGCCATTCACTGATCTGCTAAGGATGGCGTGCATGTATCTGTAGCTCGGCCGAGACAAACAAGTCGCCTTCGACACCCCCGGCTCATATTGACCATGGCCACATAATGCTCGATATGTGCTTAGGAGTCAAGCTACTCGGATAATCTATAGGGAGTTATTCGTACTCCTCGGTGGCAGTGAATTCCTCATCGTATAACCCAAAGGAATTGAGAACTGTGTGACGCTCATACTATAATGAAGCCCGAAGACTCTGAACTGTATAGTGTTACCACTATCAAAACTGGAGTATGATCTATCAAACTAAAATGATGCTAGTACTTCCAGTGTCGGTAGCCAGATGGCAGGGTCAAGAATAGTCAGTAGTCGACGCGAACTGCCCATGGCCAACATCTCCTCAATCTCATCTGCCATACTAACAACACCCCTTGAATGTGACCACAAGTGCACGGATTTATCGAAGTAATAAATCCCAAGTGAGTGGGGTATCGTATCCACAGGGAGTAGGGATTAAAAATACTAAAATTGCTACTTAACCAAGCAAAGATAAATAATGATTGTATTGATAAAGTGTAATGTAAGCGGAAACAAAAGAAACAAGAACGGGAGGCCCAAGTAAAAGAGAGGAAAGGCAATCGATAGAAGTGGGGTACTCGGACAATGCTCCACCTAGGATTAATATTTCAAGTGCAAGACCTACTATTATGCTTCCTAACTAATGCTTAATGAGTCATGAAAATCCTGAAGCACACGGTCCCAAACCTAAGGTCTACCCTGACTAACTCTACACTATGTCCCGGTGGAGAAATCGCTCAGTCTCAACACCTCACACTGTGCAAAGTTGCATGGAGTTCTAGAGATTCCAAGTGATATACCCTATTTCTATGTGTAGATCTAACCCTTTAGTAAAGCCAAAAGGCCCCTAGTCACAATTAAGCCCAGATATTAAAGTCAATTCAACACTTTACTCTATTGCTCGCGCAACTAAGCTACAGCGGAGTTCATCCTTAAGTTCTTCATTCTATTATAACTGCAAAGAACTCTAGGAATTGGAGATAGGATAAATCACACAGGAGGGGAAAGGGGATGCTCGGCTATCTCTCGACTCACCCTCTCAACCCTCTCCAATCTAGCTTGGTCTAACCCTCATGGCGTGTCACCGATCCATAAAGGTTACCAAGATGAACTCTCACGACTAGTGTCACTCTAAGGAAGAAATCATTCAATAAGCATTCAAGATTAGAACTCAATTAGAGACATCAATTAAAGAAAACATAATAAAAGGTCAAAGAAACATTAACATTATAGGGTTTACAAAATCCAAGTACCCACTAGGGGGTTTAGCTCTCCATGGAGCAAGATACAATCAATATTGAAATCGAAAGTAAAAACAAGTAATCCATAGGAAAACCCCATCGGTATTCGTGTCGATGGTCTTGTAAAGTAGCCTCTTCTTCTCCAACGGTCCCCTTGTCCGGCCTAGGGCACACCTCGCCGGATCGGTGCTAACGAAAGCTCCCCCAATAACCTTCTTCCAAGAGAAGCACGGTGTTGAATCTGTAGGACCACTCCGTAGACTTGCCAAAAGCCTCTAAAAACCTTAGTTGAAGGCTTCTCAAAAGATGGAGAAAAGTTGGAGAGAAGAGTGAAAGATTCCCTAAATATTGTGCTGAACCGCGGCTTAAATAGGGCTGGAATCGGCCATCCACATGCCCCTGTGGATTCTCCACATGGCCTGTGGAATTTTCACACGGGCATGGGGAATATCCACACGCCCATGTGGATTCTCTAGAAACCTGATTTTCGGACGGCTGTAAACAGTAGTAACTACTACATTGTATTGCTATAGTACCCTGCTATAGTGCTCCGCCAAAACACTCCCAATTCCACACTTTTCATCGAGGCAACATAAACGGGCACACGTTTATACCATAGATCGCAACTCTTCTTCAATCAAAGTCCTCATTGGTGAAGATCTTGCTATCAATGCACAAGTCGGGATACAAAAATATGACTTCCTTCGTGCCCCTCCAACTCATTGTAATGACTTGAATACATGGAGGTTGGCACACATTCAAGTATCTTAGAGCCCCACTTGTGTCTTCGCGTTTGTTCCTTCTAAGATTCCACCAAATAGTGTGTTCATGATCTAATTTTGGCTTCTTTTCTTAATACTTAGCTTCACAACCCTAAATGCACAAAAGAACACAAATACACATCTATTAACACTTAAACCAAATAAAAGTAATGCTCATAGTAAGGAAAGAAAACTTCTTATTATTCACACACAAGCACTTATCACATACCTCAAAGAAAACTGTATCTCGCGCACGCTGTTAGAATCAAGGAACTGCGTCTGACCGAACTTAAGCTTGGAAATACGCTCAAACTGAGCCCTGTGCTTAGGTATAGTAAACTTTATATGCTCGGGTTCTGGAGACGCTTGCCGGCTAGCGTCTTTGTCCTAGGGGCCATGCCTGTAAGATTTGAAAGGAAATCGATCAAGCTTAGTCACAAATCCATACTGCAGAAATCCACACGGTCGTATGGATCCATGGGGCGTGAAAGCCGCATGGCCCATGTACGAAAATTCCAAAAATACATCGCCGCATTGTTTCTAAATTGTTTCTAAGCATGCATAAACCATCTAATCAAGGAAATAAAATGATATTCACTAGTCTAATCACTTTAAAAATATGATTGGTGAAGAAAAGAGGGAATAAGGGTTTACCAATGATATGAAGGTGAAAGACTTAAGAACGGCCGAAAAACTTGAGTGAAAACCCTCTAGAATGACGGTAAGAAGTCAGGAAAGTGCGAGAGGATGTTCTTCGAGTGTTTGGGAGTGTGATAGTAATAAAGGCTCAATAGGTTTATAAAGAAAATCACAGCCTTATGATTTCTGCACATCCATACGGCCGTGGGTAAATTACCCACGCCAGTGTGACTCCATAGGAGTGCTTCACAGGGGCATCCGCATGCTCCTGTATGCTCTCAGGATAACACTCTGAACCTCTAAACGCATCGACACGGGTGTGTGAAACTTTCCCACGCCCATGTATCTGACCCACAGGGGCATCCACACACCCCTGTGGCTTCTTTATCTAACAGAGAAATTCTTCTAAGTGTTTCACACGCCCGTGTGGAAATTTGATGAAATGAACTAATTGCAAGAGAATTAATAAGAAAGCAAACGGGCAAGAAAAACAAGTAAAGGAGATCTCAATCAATAAAGATGAGGTACCTGGACAATGCTCCCCCTAGGATCTAACATGAAGCTCAAGATTCACTAAATGCTTCTAAACCGAGTCTAATGAGTCGAGGTAATCCAAGAACAACCGGCCCTTGGCTTCAAGCCACCGGTACTAGTCCCCTACAAGGTCCCGGCGGAGAAATCGCTCAATCTCAACATCTCACACCCCATATGACCGCAATACGCTATAGGGACACCTAAGAGTGAAATCGATTCCTAAAGATAGTTCCAACCCTAATTCCCGGCGAAGGATCCCTAACCCCCTACAAGGTCCCGGCGGAGAAATCTCTCAATCTCACACCTCACACCAAATATGGTTGCATAGAGTCTAGGGAATACGGAGATAGGAAACACTCAATCGGAAGGGAAAGTGGACACTCCACTATCTCATGACTCACCCTCTCAACCCTCTTTAACCTTGAAGTTCTAACTCTAATGGAGACCTCTCTCTCATCAAAGTAACAAATCATGAAAATCCAATTAACCCCAAGGATTAATAAAACAAGAAAGCAATGGGAATACAAGATTAAAACTCAAATCAACTCAGATTTAATAGAAACATAAAGCAAATCAATACAAAAACATAGATCCTAGGGTTCACATGCCCAAATACTTACTAGGGTTTAGCCCTCGATGGAGCAAGTTACAAAACAATGATGAATACAATGAAAAGCAATGAAAACCATGAAGTAAAACCCCCTTAAATTCGTGATGATGACCTTGATGGGTCGGCCAACGTCTTGAAGAATCCTTCTCCGAAGCTAGGTCGCCGAAGGCTCCCTCTATTCTATGACAAAAAGAAGATCGATCAAAGTTAGTGATGGACGCCCCCCAATATCGCCAAAGACCTCCTCCAAAACCCTAGCCGCCTTGCCTTCAAAGTGCTCGCCAAAAGCCTCGCCAAAAGTCCATAAAGAATAGGGCAAACGGCCTATTTCAAGCCCAAAACCATGCCTGTCACGTGCCCCCACGTGCCCATGTCGGCTGCAGGAATTTCCACACGGGCGCGTGAACAGTAATTTTGCTACAGTACTTACCACACGTGAACAGTACAGTAATTTCACAAAACACGGTCCAAACACTCTTCTCTTGAGGCCACATGTCCGGGCACACGTCCATGTGGTTGGCTATAAAACTTCTCTTCATCGACATATCTTTGAGAGGTCTTGCAATCTTCACAAAGAGAAGGAACATGAGGATAAAGGGGAAAGGGGATGCTCACTATCTCATGACTCACCCTCTCAACCCTCTTCAATCTTGAGATTCTAACCCAAATGGATACCTCTCTCTCACCAAGGTAACAAATCATGCAAACCAAATAAAAAAAAGATCAATAAGGCAAGGAAGCATTAGACAATCAAGATTAAAACTTAATCAAACTCGGATTAAATAGAAACACTAAGAAAATCCACAGAAGTTGAGAATCGTAGGGTTCACAAGCCCAAATACCCTCTAGGGTTTTAGCTCTCCATGGAGCAACATACAAAACACACCATCAATGAATGAAAGTACATTAAAACTATAGAAATAAATCCCCTTATATATGAACTGATGGCCCTGATGGAGAGCTTCGACGTCTTGAAGGACCCACTCCGAACCTAGGTTCACTGGTTCCCGGTGAACGACCCTACCCCCCTACAAGGTCCCAGCGAATAAATCTCTCAATCTCATGCCTCACAACAAATATGGTTGCATAGAGCTTAGGGAACAGAGATAGAATACACCAATCAGAGGGGAAAGGGGATGCTCACTATCTCATGACTCACCCTCTCAACCCTCTTCAATCTTGAGATTCTAACCCAAATGGATACCTCTCTCTCACCAAGGTAACAAATCATGCAAACCAAATAACAAAAAGATCAATAAGGCAAGGAAGCATTAGACAATCAAGATTAAAACTTAATCAAACTCGGATTAAATAGAAACACTAAGAAAATCCACAAAAGTTGAGAATCCTAGGGTTCACAAGCCCAAATACCCTCTAGGGTTTTAGCTCTCCATGAAGCAACATACAAAACACACCATCAATGAATGAAAGTACATTAAAACTATAGAAATAAATCCCCTTATATATGAACTGATGGCCCTGATGGAGAGCTTCGACGTCTTGAAGGACCCACTCCGAAGCTAGGTTCACTGGTGGCTTCCTTGATGCTATGACAGAGGAGGAATCGATCAAAGTTGGTGATGAAGCGCCTCCAAAGCCGCAAAGACCTCCTTTCCAAACCCTAGCCGTCTTACCCCTCAAGAGCAGCACAAAAGATTAGAAAGAATAGGGCAAAACGGCTATTTATAGACCTTAGACCACGTCTGTCATGTGCCCACACGCGCCCATGTGGGCCACAGGAATTTCCACACGGGCGTATGGAATTTCCATGCGGGGCATTTACAGTAAAATTATTGCTACAGTGTTTTGCTACAGTACTTTTCGCAAAACGCGGTCCAAACACTCTTCTCTTGAGGCCACATGTTCGGGCACACATCCAAGTGGTAGGCTATAAAACTTTTCTTCATCGACGTATCTTTGAGAGGTCTTGCAATCTTCACAAAGAGAAGTAACATGAAGATGTGACTTTGTGCCCTTCCAACTAGTGAATTGACTTGAATCTTCTTGGAAGTTGGCACACATCTCCAAGTTTATGAACTCCTCTTGTGTCTTGGTCCTTGAATTGAACAAGAACTCCCAACATTGTGTCTTTATAGCAAAACACTAGACAAAACAATCAATGCTCTAGCAAACAATCCAATCAAAAATGAAAGTGATAAAATCCGAATGCGTGTGTGTGTGAAAAACTCAACTCATGTCAACACTATGTCCACTACTAAGTTCTTATTAACACAGGACTTATTCATAAACACAAAGAATAGGTAGTAACTTCACACAACCTCTAAGGTAGCCATTTCCCAAGATGCCTCCCGAGTGGCTTTCATACTTTCGAGGTGGTAGCTCTTTCTACCAATGATGGTAGCTTTCACACATCCCATGAGATAGCTCTCTCTCTCTCATTAGGGCATAACAAGTATCCGACTTATGAGAGTAGCTACATACATCATGGGTGGTAGCTCTTTCCACTCCCTATGTACAAACAACAAATAATTTCCAATTCTTCTTTTTTTTCAAATTTTTCTGATTTGTTCTGATTTTCCTCTATTTTTTTTTCAAATAAAAACTAGTAGACTAAAGTCCCAAACATAATGAACTAGAGTCTTCATAAGTCTAATGAGTGAGAGAAGTGCACAAAGAGCAATCGGACAAAAATATTCAATGAAATTGGATGAAAACTAGATCATGATAAAATCTAATGTTTACAACCTCCAAAACCTAAGAATTAAACTCTAAATCTTAATTTGAACCTTCATTGGCAACAAGAGCATACTCATGAAAACACAAGTAAAAGTCATGTATAAGGTGAACCCTCCCCCACACTTAAAATGTACATTGCCCTCAATGTACGCATGCAAGCACAATAAAAATAATAACAATGGACGCATAATGTGTGTGGGAATGCAATTAAAACAATACTTCCCTGAACTCCGCATTAATTGTTTGGTGAAGTCTAACTCATGGGCTTGTTGTATGGGTTGTGAAGCTCACACGACCATGTGACAATATCACATGATCATGTCTATAACTAAAATACAATCAGCATCACTCTCAAGGCCATCTACACGTAGACAAGGGGTTTAGTAAAGCTCAACAAAATAGAAAAGATGTACGAGTTCTTATAAGTAAACACATGAAGCACAAACTCGCACAAACAAAACAAAACACAAAGTTAACTAAAGTCTCAAAGATAAAATAAAGAAAAACTAAAAATGAAAAAAAAAATAAAGAAAACTAAAGAATCTTGAGTGGGACGCCTCAAGAATTGACGTCATCTTCAGGTGTTGCCGGTGTGCCAAAAGAATATTCCCATCCAAGGTTAATCATATACGATTAAAGATTTTCGGTCCTTGGTGGCATACGTGCAAGAAAACTGCCAAAGAAATGCAAATTTACATGAAATGGCACGCTGCAGGAATCCACACGGGCGCGTGGAAAATCCACGCACCCGTGTTGCCAATTTTTGGCTTGAAAGCAGCCCACACGGGCACGTGGAAAATCCACACAGTCGCGTGGATTTTCCACGCGCCCGCGTGGGCTTCCTGGGCATGATTTTCAGCCCACACGGTCACGTGGGCATCCCACGCGACCACGTGGGAGCCAGGCTATGGCCAAAAATGCCATGCCGACCCTCAACGGTGCTCCAAAACTCTTATAAAAGCATTCTCAAGCATATTAAGGTGATTTCCATGAAGAACAATGCATAAGAACCAAGATATCCACATAAATTTCGAAAAATGGAGGCATGGAGAAGGTTAGAAAAATGAGAGCTCACCGGTGTGAATTGAGGAATAAAGTATGATTAAATGGGCGGCAAAACCCTTCTAAACCTTTTAATGACCAAGGAAAAATGTTAGGGAGTGTGGGTGTGTGAGAAAGATGAAGGGATGTGTGAATGAAAATGGTGAATAGTGGTCCTCTTCATCAATTTACCCAACATGGGGGTGTGAAAACTTCACATGGGGGCGTGGGTACTGTACATGGGTGCGTGGAAATTCCACACGGGCGTGTGGGCTACAGAATTTCTACAGAAACACATCCATAGAGATATTTACATGAAATTAAGTCCAATTTCCCAACTAAAAACATGAATATCATCCTAAACCATGCCACACACATACATTTAAACTAAAACACCAAAAGTCTTCATGAAGAACTCAACACCAATAAAATTTTAACAAAGCACACACTCATGATTTTATTACTGCAAAAATAAAAATCTAAGCTAGAAAACAATTAAAAACTCTGGTTGCCTCCCAAGAAGCGCTTGTTTTACGTCACTAAGCTTGACGTACCTCTTCCTTGCCTTATGAAAGCTTGAAAAGAGTGTGTTCCTCCTGACTAGATATTGCATAGCTACTTTCTTTAAACCAAGGATCTAGTTGTCGCGATGGAATATTAATTGGAGAGTCGAACCATCTTACTTTTGGCCTCCAAGGAAATAATTTGGGTTGGGAATTGTCCAAGCTTAGCACAGGTGGGTCATTGGATGGCTTCAATCTCCTACCAACATCTTCTTCCCTTCCAAAAACCTCTTTCTTGCATTGTATGAGTTGATCAATGCCAAAGAAAGATGCTTGTTCCATTACCTTAGGGTTTGCTTCTTCTAATGTATTTTCAACTTGAGAGGAGCATGACACTAGCAAATCCCCTTGAAAATATTCTCACTCACAAGCACAATCTTCATTTACACAATCCAAAATCTCAACATGGTATTCAACTTCTTTCTTTTTATTTTATGCACAAATGTACTCAATTTGCCCAATCTCTTCAATGTTGTTCATGGCCTCATCATGTCCCTGAAACACTTGCCTTGCTTGTTCAAATTTTTCTTTTTCCTTAGCAAGCATGTCCAAGATCTCTCCTAATTGATGCTCAAGGTTTTTTATGGAGATCTTGTGACAACTTAATGTGGCCTCAATATTTTGGAAACGGGGATCGGTTGCTTCAATAAATCTCGGTAACACTGTTTCCAACTGAAGTACATCCTCTTCAACCTTCTCGTCCCATTGAAGTTCTTGTTGAGGTGTTTCTTATTATTGTCTATTAATATCCCATAAGAGATTTGAGTAGCTCCTTTCAGTTGGATGAGATATGGTGCGACATGGATTGTATTGTTGATGAACACTAACAAGTCGATCAATTTTCTAGTGACAACATCAACCTATGAACATAATTCTATAAGTGGATCAATCATCATTCAAGTTCCATGCAAGAAAAAGTAAATAAGACAAAATAAAACAAAATAGAACGGTGGAAGAAGATAGAGTGAAATAGATAAAAACAAAACAAAAATCGATGAGAGCGATGGAAGAAAAAGAAAGTGTGGAATAGACAAAATAAAGAAAAAGTTAAGTGGCTAGAGCAACAAAGTCCTAGCGTTCCTAGTAACCTGTTCCCCGGCAACGGGGCCAAAAACTTGACACGTCCGAATATGCATGTGAACCGCAAGTGCACGAGTGTCGAAGTAATAAAATACCCTGTGAGTCAGGTAGTCGAATCCACAGGGAACAAGGCTACTAGTACTAAATTCTTCTCTGCTTTCTAGCCTAATGATAAATGGAAAGGTGTGGTGATCTAATGTCTGAAGAAATGAATACCGGAGACGAATATGCAAGGGTGAAATGGATGGAGATCTCAATCAGTAAAAGTGGGGTATTATGGCAATGCTCCCCTTAAGATTCAGGTATTAGGTACCGGATAAGCAAAGTGTTTTTATGATGAGTAAGTTAAGTCATGGAAATGAAAAAATAATTGGATCTGGCCTCCAGATCGCCGATACTAGTCCCCTACGAGGTCCCGGTGGAGAAATCGCTCAATCTCAACACCTCACACCACATATGACCGCAAAGCACTCTAGGGATTCCAAGAGGTGTATCTGATTCCTAAAGATTGATCTAACCCTAATTCCCGATGATAGATCCTAACCCCCTACAAGGTCCCGGCGAATAAATCTCTCAATCTCACGCCTCACACCAAATATGGTTGCATAGAGCTTAGGGAACAGAGATAGAATACACCAATCAGAGGGGAAAGGGGATGCTCACTATCTCATGACTCACCCTCTCAACCCTCTTCAATCTTGAGATTCTAACCCTAATGGATACCTCTCTCTCACGAAGGTAACAAATTATGCAAACCAAATAACAAAAAGATTAATAAGGCAAGGAAACATTAGACAATCAAGATTAAAACTTAGTCAAACTCGGATTAAATAGAAACACTAAGCAAATCCACAAAAGTTGAGAATCCTAGGGTTCACAAGCCCAAATACCCTCTAGGGTTTTAGCTCTCCATGGAGCAACATACAAAACACACCATCAATGAATGAAAGTACATTAAAACTATAGAAATAAACCCCCTTATATATGAACTGATGGCCCTGATGGAGAGCTTCGATGTCTTGAAGGACCCACTCCGAAGCTAGGTTCACTGGTGGCTTCCTTGATGCTATGACGGAGGAGGAATCGATCAAAGTTGGTGATGAAGCGCCTCCAAAGCCGCAAAGACCTTCTTTCCAAACCCTAGCCGTCTTACCCCTCAAGAGCCGCACAAAAGATTAGAAAGAATAGGGCAAAACAGCTATTTATAGACCTTAGACCACGTCTGTCACGTGCCCCCACGCGCCCATGTGTATTTTCCACGTGCCTGCGTGGGCCGCAGGAATTTCCACACGGGCGTGTGGAATTTCCATGCGGGCGTTTACAGTAAAATTGTTGCTACATTATTTTGCTATAGTACTTTTCACAAAACGCGGTCCAAACACTCTTTTCTTGAGGCCACATGTCCAGGCACACGTCCATGTGGTAGGCTATAAAACTTTTCTTTATCGATGTATCTTTGAGAGGTCTTGCAATCTTCACAAAGAGAAGTAACATGAAGATGTGGCTGCCTTTGTGCCCTTCCAACTAGTGAATTGACTTGAATCTTCTTGGAAGTTGGCACACATCTCCATGTTTATGAACTCCTCTTGTGTCTTGGTCCTTGAATTGAACAAGAACTCCCAACTTTGTGTCTTTATAGCCTATCTTTGCTTCCTTTTTACTCTTCAAGGCATTCACAACCTCTATGCATAAAAGAACACCAAATACACAATATGAGACATAAACCATGGTAAAAAGGATGCTCAATGCACGTAAAACATATATAAAAATATGTCTACTCAAGCACTTATCAACATCACTTAGCGCAACATACCTTGCCTTACCTCACGGGGGCTCTCAAAGAAAGAATACTTCCTTGTTATCTTTACTTGCTTCCCCATCAAAAAAAGGTTTTAGCCGATGACCGTTCACCTTCAATGTATCTTTCTTCGGATGAGAAATTTCAATAGCGCCATAGGGTGACACCTCAGTTATAGTATATGGCCAAAACCATCTGGACTTAAGCTTCCCCGAAAATAGCCTCAGGCTAGAGTTGAACAATAACACTTGATCGCTGACCATGAACTCTTTTGGATTTTTTATATGCTTATCATGCTACTTCCGAATTCTCTCCTTGTAAATCCTTGTATTCTTATATGCCTTCATTCTCCATTCATCTAACTCATTGAGATAAAGCATTCTTTGTTCCCTCGCCTTGCTCAAGTCAAAATTCATGGCCTTGATGTCCCAATAGGCTTTATGCTTTAACTCCACGGAAAAGTGACATGATTTACCATATACCAAGTTACAAATAATGGTCCCTATTGGGATTTTATACGCCGTTCTATGAGCCCAAAGTGTGTCATCCAAGCGTTCCGACCAATCCCGCTTTCCTTGTTCTATAGATTTTGTCAAAATTCTCTTAAGCTCTCTATTTGTGACTTCCACCTGACCACTCGTCTGTGGGTGGTAGGGGGTAGCAAGGCGATGATGCACTCCATAGCGCTTCAACACTTTCTCAAGCTGAGTGTTACAAAATGAGTCCCTCAATCACTAATGATAATTCGGGGGCTCACAAATCGAGTGAACAACCTCTTAATAAATTTGACCATTGTACCAACATCATTAGTAGGTAAAGCTTGAGCTTACACCCTTTTAGAGACATTGTCAACCGCAACCAGAATGTATTGATTACCATTAGACTTTGGAAACAAGCCGATAAATTCAATTCCCCAAACATCAAATACCTCACAAAATCGAATTGGATTCTCAGCATTTCATCCCTCCGCAATAGATTTCCAACCTTTTGACAACTATCGCATCGAAGAAAAAATTGATGTGCATCCTGGAATAAAGTCGGCTGATAAGTGCTTGTGTGATATGAATGCGAAGCGTTCATTCCTTATGTTGAGCATTACATTTCTCAGGTTTTTACATTAATATGTGTGTTTTTATGTTACTTTTATGCAGGTAGGGTTGTGAGGCCGAGTATGTAGCAAAAGCATTGTAGCAAGTGCTGTAGCAGCACTGTTCACAGCAGGCCGAGAAATCAGAGAAACAGAGAATCCACACGTGCGTGTGGAAATTATCCACGCCCTTGTGGAAATTCCACAGGGGCGTGTGACATCATACACGCCCGTGTAGTCCCCCGATTCTAGCCCTATTTAAAGCCGATTTCAGCCCCGATTTTAGTATTCGTTTCTCCATCTTTTCCCCAACTTGCGAGAGGGCTTCGGCTAGGGTTTCGTGGGGTACTAGCGAAGGTTTTGGAGAGGTTCTACGGCTCCGACATCGTGATTCCATTACGAAGAAGGTTGGTAGTTGAGCTTCGATCGAGGCGTATCCTATACCGGACGAAGGAATCCTTGGACGACAAGTAGAGGACTTTCCACAAGACCATCGACACGACCATCGAGGGGGTTTCTTTATGGATTTATTGCTTTTACATTCAATTTCTTTGATTGTACTTAGCTCCATGGAGAGCTAAACCCCTAGTGGGTACTTGGGTGATTGTGAACCCTAGGATGTATTCGTTTTATTGAACTTCTTTATTATGCTTTCAATAAATTGATGTTTATTGTGAGTTCCAACCTTGAATGCTTGATTGTATGAACATTTCCCCTAGAGTGACACTAGGGTTGAGAGTTCTTGTTGGTAACCTTGTGAGTGAGTGACACACCACGAGCATTAGACAAAGCTAGGTTGTAGAGGGTTGAGAGGGTGAGTCGAGAGGTGCAGGAGCGTCCCCTTTCCCCTCCGACATGATAGATTCTACCTCCGTTCCTCGAGTTCTTTGCGGCCATAATAGAGTGAGTGGTCTAAGGGATGAACCTCCGCTGGGGCCTAGTTGCGCGTGCAATGGAGTGAAGCGTTGAGAGGATGTTAGTATCTAGGGCTTAATTGTGGCTAGGGACCTTCCGCCTGGACCAAAGGGTTAGGTCTACTTTTAGGAAGAGATTTATCACTTGGAATCCCTAGAGCTCATCGCAACTCTATGTGAGTGCGAGGTGTTGAGATTGTTTGATTTCTCCTCCGGGACATGTACAGAGTTAGGCATAGTTGACCTTAGATTTGGGACTATGTATGTAAAGATTTCCACGACTCACCATGGCATTGATTAGGAGGTATAATAGAGAGTTCTTGCACTTGAAACGGTTATCCTAGGTGAAGCATCATTCGAGTACCCCATCTTTATCGATTGCCTTACCCTTTTCTTTATTCTTGCTCTCTCACTTGTTTCTTTTATTATTGAGAATTGAATCAATTTCACACTAATCACTATTGATATTCCACATAGCTAAGAACCAAATTATGTATTTTCACTCCCTACTCCCTATGGTTTCGACCCCACTCACCCGGGATTATTACTTCGACAAACCCGTGCACTTGCTGGATATACGCAAGGGGACCTTGTCATCGGCCAATAAAATCTGGCAGCCAAAGCCTTTTCAGATGTTCTACTTGAAGCATAATGCCCCCCAACTGGCCTGGAGTGACAATGTGCAGGGATATTCCACCCTTCTTCCCTTGATACACATCTTCGAACTATGTGATATACACAAATGCAGAACAAGTGCAGATCATCACAAACGTAATTCCTCAAATCACTGAAAAACTTCTTCTTTTGCTAGAATGTGAGGCCCTACTTAAGCACTCTCAATGACAAGTTGTTTAAAAAATCTGTGAACAATGGAGTGCCCTCTAATTCTAAACTCTGAACCTCATACAAGTGTTCCTCGAGAAAGTAATCATTAATCTCTTTGCTTCCTGGCTTTTGACCTTCACACCCCTCTAATCAAGACAAATGGTCTGCAACCACATTTTTCGGTTCCTCTCTTGTCTTTTATCTCCATATCGAACTCTTGCAACAATAGGATCCAACGAATCAACCTCGATTTCGCATCAGCCTTGTTCATTAGATTGCGGAGTGCTAAGTGATCGGTAAATACAGTGACCCTAGATAAGATGAGATATGGTCTGAACTTGTTGAAAGCAAACACCACTGCTAACAACTCTTTTTCAGTGGTGTATAGTTCTCTTGAGCACTTGCGAGAGTCTTTCTAGCATGATAGATCGGTCAAAATTACCTAACTTTCCTTTGACCCAACACTACACCAACAGCATAATCACTTGCGTCGCACATGAGCTCAAAGGGCTCGTTCCAATCTGGTGTGATCAAAATTGGTGCTTGCACTAATTTCTCCTTCAACAAGTTGAAAGCTATCAGACAATCATTCCCCAAATCAAAGGGAACTTCTTTTCAAGGAGTTTAGTCAATGGTTGGGTTATTTTTGAAAAGTCCTTGATGAACCTTCTATAAAAACCCGCATGCCCCAAGAAACTATGAACCCCTTTTATATTTGTATTTGAAGGAAGGTTTTCTATGACTTCAATCTTTGCCTTATCCACCTCCATCTCCACTTGGGAAATCTTATGTCGAAGGACAATGCCTTCTTGGACCATAAAATGACACTTCTCCGAATTAAGAGCAATATTTGTTTCTTCACATCTCACTAACACTCTCTCCAAATTCCTTAACACATGTCAAAGGAATCTCCATACACCCAAAAATCATCCATGAACACCTCCATGATGTCTTATAAGAGATCGTCGAAGATGGCGATCATGTAATGTTGGAATGTCACAGGTGTGTTACATAACCAGAAAGGCATTCTTCTGTAAGCAAAAGTACCATAAGGACAAGTAATGTCATCTTCTCTTGATCTTCTGAAGTTATAGGCATTTTAAAATACCCCAACATACTATCAAGGAAGCAATAAAACTGACGCTTGACAACGCCCTTTGCATATGTCCCGCAAGTGCACGGGTTTGTGGAGTAATAAGATCCCAAGTAAGTGGGTATCGTATCCACAGGGAGTAGGAAGTAAAAATACTTAAATTGTTCCTTCACCAAGTGAAGATGAATAATGATTGTGTTAACAAGATGTAATGTAAACAAGAATAAAAGAAACAAGAGAGAAAAGCAGGAGTAAGTGAGAGATAAGGCAATCGATATAAATGAGGTACTCGGATATTGTTCCGCCTAGGATAATCGTTTCAAGTGCAAAACTGACTATTATACCTCCCAATTAATGCATTAACGAGTCGTGGAAATCCGTCAATATACGGTCCCAAATCTAAGGTCAACCGTGACTAACTCTATACAATGTCCTGGAGGAGAAATCAAACAATCTCAACACCTCACACTCTGATAGAATCGTATGGAGTTCTAGGGATTCCATGTGATAAACCCTCTTCCAAGAAATAGACCTAACCCTTTGGTCCAGGTGAGAGGTCCATAGTCACAATTAAGCCCTAGGTGCTAAAATTACTTCAACGCTTCACTCCGTTGCCTCTGCAACTAAGCCCCAGCAGAAGGTCATCCCTTAGCCCATTCACTATACTATGACCGCAAAGAACTCAAGGAAATGGAGGTAGGATAAATCACACCAAAGAGGAAAGGGGATGCTCTGCTACCTCTCGACTCACCCTCTCAACCCTCTCCAATCTAGCTTTGTCTAACTCTTGTGGTGTGTCACTCACTCACAAGGGTTATCAAGGTAAACTCTCAACCCTAGTGTCACTCTAAGGGAGGATTCAATCAATCAAGCATTGATAAGTGCTTGTCCAATATGAATGCGAAGCATTCTTTCCTTATGTTAAGCAATATCTTTCTCGGGTTTTTACACTAATATGTGTGTTTTTATGTTACTTTCATGCAGGTAGGGTTGTGAGGCCGATTATGAAGAAAAGAAGCCAATGTGGATCAGAATGCACCGATTTTAGAGGAAATTTTGCTAAGGTTCAAACGCGAAGACATAGGTCGGGTGTGAGATGCTAGAGTGTGTGCCAACCTCCTCATATTTGAGTTAGCACAACCATTTGGAGAGGCACAAGGGCAGTCATACTCAAGCATTCCGACTTATGCATATAGAACAAGATCTCCACCAACTTTTCCATCATTGAAGACGCAAAATGATCCACGACGTGAACGTGTGCTCATTTGCATTACCTCGATGAAAGTATGGATTCGGGAAGTATTTTAGGACGATACTGCAGCAGAGTATTATAATAAAACTATAGCAAAGTACTGTAGAAGCACTGTTCACAACCGGCCGAGAAAACTACAGAACAGAGAATCCACACGGGCGTGTGGAAATTCCACTCGCCCATGTGAAAAATCCACAGGAGCGTCCACAGGGGCGTGTGGATCCCCGATTCCAGCCCTATTTAAAGCCGATTCAGCCCAGTTTCAGCATTCTTTTCTCCATCTTTTCCCCTATCTTTTCTTCTACCTTTCCCCATCTTTGGAGGCGCCAGCGCCTAGGGTTTGGAGAGGTTTTGGCAAGGCTTTGGAGAGGTTTGACGGCCTTTAACACAGCATTTCCTTCGGAAGAGAACTATTTGGGGAGCTTTCATCAGCACCGATTCGGCAAGGTGTGCCCTATGTTTCACGAGGGGACCTTTAAAGAAGATGCGGCCGATCCACAAGACCTTTGACATGAACACAAGGGGGTTTTCATTCATGGATTGCATCTCTATATGACAAGGTCCCCTTGCTTATATCCCGCAAGTGTACGGGTTTGTCGAAGTAATAATCCCGGATGAGCGGGGTCGAATCCACAGGGAGTAGGGAGTAAAGACACTTAATTCGATTCTTAGCTATGTGGAGTATCAACAATGATAAGTGTGGTAATGATTCAATTCTCTGAAATTAAAAGCAACAAGTAAGAGAGCAAAAGTAAGGAGGAGGCAAGGCAAGAGATAAAGATCGGGTACTCGGATGATGTTTCACCTAAGATAATCGCTTCAAGTGCAAGAACTCTCTATTATGCTTCCTAACCAATGCAATGGTGAGTCGTGGAAATCCTTACATACATAGTCCCAAATCTAAGGTCAACTATGCCTAACTCTATACATGTCCCGGAGGAGAAATCGAACAATCTCAACACCTCGCACTCGCATAGAGTTGTAATGAGCTCTAGGGATTCCAAGTGATAAATCTCTTCCTAGATTTAGACATAACCCTTTGGTCCAGGCGGAAGGTCCCTAGCCACAATTAAGCCCTAGATACTAAGATCACCTCAACGCTTCACTCCATTGCACGCGCAACTAGGCCCCAGCGGAGGTTCATCCCTTAGACCATTCACTCTATTATGGCCGCAAAGAACTCGACGAATGGAGGTAGAATCTATCACGTCGGAGGGGAAAGGGGACTCTCCAACCTAGCTTTGTCTAACGCTTATGGTGTGTCACTCACTCACAAGGTTACCAACAAGAACTCTCAACCCTAGTGTCACTCTAGGGGAAATGTTCATACAATCAAGCATTCAAGGTTGGAACTCACAATAAACATCAATTTATTGAAAGCATAATAAAGAAGTTCAATAAAACGAATACATCCTAGGGTTCACAATCACCCAAGTACCCACTAGGGGTTTAGCTCTCCATGGAGCTAAGTACAATCAAAAGAAATCGAATGTAAAAGCAATAAATCCATAAAGAAACCCCCTCGATGGTCGTAGTCGATGGTCTTGTGGAAAGTCCTCTACTTGTCGTCCAAGGATTCCTTCGTCCGGGTATAGGATACGCCTCGATCGAGCTCAACTACCAACCTTCTTCGTAATGGAATCACGATGTCGGAGCCGTAGAACCTCTCCAAAACCTTCGCTAGTACCCCACGAAACCCCTAGCCGAAGCCCTCTCTGCAAGTTGGGGAAAAGATGGAGAAAAGAATACCAAAATCGGGGCTGAATCGGCTTTAAATAGGGCTGGAATCGGGCAACTCCACGGGCATGGACGGTACACGCGCCCGTACGGAATTTCCACACGGGCGTGGATAATTTCCACACGCCCGTGTGGATTCTCTGTCTCTCTGATTTCTCGGCCGGCTGTGAACAGTGCTGCTACAGTATTTGCTACATTATTGCTACATTGCTCTACTACAGTCTTCGACCTGAATAACTTCCCAATTCCATACTTTCATCGGGGTAACGCAAACGGGCACACGGTCACGTCGTGGTCACTTGCTTATTCAATGATATATATGTTGGTGGGGTTCTTGTTCTTATATGCATAAGACGGAATGCTCGAGTGTGCCTACCTTTGTGCCCATCCAAATGGATGTACTCACTCGAATACGAGGAGGTTGGCACACACTCTAGCATCTAACACCTTTCCTATGTCTTTGCGTTTGAACCTTAGCAAGATCTCCTCCAAAATAGGTGCATTATGATCCACATTGGCCCATTTCCTTCATACTCGGCCTCACAACCCTACCTGCATAAAAGTAACATAAAAACACACATATTAATGTAAAAAACTGAGAAAAGTAATGCTCAACATAAAGAATGAACGCTTCGCATTCATATCGCACAAGCACTTATAACTATACTTTTGATTTCATTATCTATTGTATTTTGTTCCAATGAGAGCTAAACCTCTAGTGGGTACTTGGGTATTTGTGAACCCTAGGATGTATTCATTTCTTTGAATCTCTTTATTATGCTTTCAATTAATTGATGTTTATTGTGAGTTCCAAGTTTGAATGCTTGATTGTGTGAATACTCCCCTAGAGTGACACTAGGGTTGAGAGTTCTTGTTGGTAACCTTGTGAGTGAGTGACACACCATGAGTG
The DNA here is from genome assembly GCF_009730915.1 of Dioscorea cayenensis subsp. rotundata. Lineage (NCBI taxonomy): Eukaryota > Viridiplantae > Streptophyta > Magnoliopsida > Dioscoreales > Dioscoreaceae > Dioscorea > Dioscorea cayenensis. The sequence continues at coordinate 17,976,095 of NC_052478.1, forward strand.
ATAGACAAAGCTAGGTTGGAGAGGGTTGAGAGGGTGAGTCGAGAGGTACAGGAGTGTCCTCTTTCCCCTCTGATGTGTTAGATTCTACCTCCGTTCCTTGAGTTCTTTGCAGCCACAATAGAGTGAATGGTCTAAGGGATATAACCTTCCGCTGGGGCTTAGCTGCGGGTGCAACGGAGTGAAGCGCAGAAGTGATCTTAGTATCTAGGGCTTAATTATGGTTACGGACCTTCCACCCGGACCAAAGTGTTAGGTCTACAATTAGGAAGAGATTTATCACTTGGAATCCCTAGAAATTATTGCAATTCTATGCGAGTGCGAGGTTGAGAGGTTATTCAAGACATGTATAGAGTTAGGCATAGTTGACCTTAGATTTGGGACTATGTAACTAAGGATTTCCATGACTCACTTGTATTGATTAGGAAGCATAATAGAGGGTTCTTGCACTTGAAATGATTGTCCTAGGCAGAGCAATATTCGGGTACCCCATTTATCGTCGATTGCCTTTTCTATCTTTTACTTGCGCCTCCTTTATCTTTTCTTATTTTTATTTGGATTGAGTTTGTTTCCACATCACTTTCAACATATTTTCATTCTAGTTAAATAGAAATCTTGGTGGTTCTAAGCACTATTCCCTGAGGATTCGACTACCCTCTCACCAGGATATTATTACTTCGATACCCTTGCACTTGTGGTTTACACGCATAATTGGACGTGTCAAGTTTTTGGCGCCGTTGCCGGGGAATAGGCGTTTAGAGATACTTTGCACTTTGGTTTCTTAGCTATTTCACCATACATTCTATTTCATATCTTCTTATTCTATCATCGTTATGATTTCTTTTTCTTTCTTTTTGGGTGCAGCTCCAGGTTATGACCCGAGGGAACCCCTCAATATTGATTGAAGGAGATCCCGAGCTTGAACGTACACTTAGAAGAAAAGGGAAAGAGCTTGTGCAAGAACAGTCTAATCTAGATGATTTGGAAGTGGAAGAATATGAAAATATGGCAGAACAGAATGAGCAATAGCGAACATTATCCGATTATGCCAGACCTTCAGTGTTGGGGACACAATCGAGTATTGTGCGTCCCCCGATTATAGCTCAGAACTTCAAGCTGAATCCGGCATTCATCCACATGTTACAGCAATCCGCACAGTTCAAAGATTTGGCCGATGAGGATCCAAACAGTCATATAGAGAGTTTTCTTAAGGTGTGTGATATGCTGATGATAAACGGGGTGACGGATGATGCCATCAAGTTGTGAGCCTTCCCATTTTCCCTAAAGGGGAGAGCGAAGCAGTGGCTACACTCATTACCTAGAGCATCAATTACCACATGGGAGGAGATGGTAGAAGCTTTCCTTGCCCGTTATTTCCCTCCCGGAAAATTCGCGAAGCTTAGGAATGAGTTCTCATCCTTTGTTCAGTTGGAATTGGAGTCTCTATTTGAGACATGGGAAAGGTTCAAGGAGCTCCTGAGAAAGTGCCCGCAACACGGATTTCCAGAGTAGATGATTGGTCAGACCTTTTACAACGGTTTGAACCCAAGTACAAGGCAACTCTTTGATGCGGCAGCAGGAGGTACCTTAGGTAGCAAGACCCCAGATGAGGCCCGTCAGTTAATTAAAGAAATAGTGTTAAACAGCTACCAATGGAATGCTAGGGAGAAGAAAAAGGTAGCCCGTCTCCATGAGATAGATGCAGTAACTTCATTGGCGGCTCAAGTGGAAAATTTGAGTAAGAAGTTAGATCTTCTAACTTCAAATAGAGTAGCGGCCATGACGAATTGCAACGGGTGTGGTGGAGGACATGCTCCCTCTGATTGTCCGATCTCGATTGGTGATGCATCTTCGGTTGAGAACATCAATTTTGTAGGTAATGGCATGAGACCTCAAGGAAACCCATATAGCAATACCTACAATCCGGGTTGGAAGAATCATCCAAATTTCTCATGGAGCAATCAGGGTCCACCAAAGGCCATGGGGCAACATGGGTGAAGAAATGGCATTGGTGGACTTAGGGGCCAGCATCAACATCATGCCATACACCTTCTTCCAAAGTTAGGCTTGGGCGAGCCTAGGCCCACTCGGATAACTTTGCAATTGGCGGACCGAACGGTGAGACATCCGAGGGGTATCATCGAAGATGTACTTGTCAAGGTGGGCAAGTATATATTTCTTGTAGACTTTGTGCTGCTAGACGTCGATAAGGATGCGGATGTACCCTTGATACTTGGGAGGCCGTTCTTGTGGACTTCCAAGGCATTGATTGACATGGATGGCGGAGAGCTAACTTTGAGAGTTGGAGATGACAATCTCACATACCGCCTTGCTGAAGCCATGCGGTATTCTCTTGATTTTGATGACACTTTATATTTTCTAGACACTAATGATGAGATTATTGATGAATACATGCAGGAAATGTTCAATCCGGACCCGTACGAGGGTTTGTTCAACCAAGAGGAGGATTATGAAGAAGTAATGATGCTTGGTTCAATGGAAGAAGTACCATCTACCCCGGGATCTTGAAGGAGGTGCTCTGGAAAATGAAGAGGGCTAGAAGACGCTACCGAAAACGCTCCAAGGCTATTGGAGACGTACGTGAACCGAAGAAGTTGGATGAACCATTGCTAGGTGGCCCCAAGCCCGAGAATACACCCTCTACCTACAAGAGATTGTGCTCATCATGCTTCCAAGTCATGGGTAAGAGGGCAACATTCATCTATGAGCCCCCGTGAGGTAAGACAAGGTACGTCAAGCTTAGTGACATTAAACAAGTGCTTTTTGGGAGGCAACCGAATTGTTTACTGTTTTTCTTAGTCGAATAATGTATTATTTTGCATGAATAAATTGTTGAGTTGGTGTCTTGATTTTTAGATGCTTGTGCTACGATTTTATTTTAGGTTTTGAGGATTAATCGTGTGTTTTCATGTGGATTTGGCGAAGTTGGGTCGTTTGAGCTTTATTTCATGTTTTTCACTGGTAAAACTTGCATAATAGGGCAGGCTCTGATTGTGTAAACATGTTCAAAGATTTTCTAAAGAGCCTGTAAGTTTTACTAAGGCATCCAAGGAAAATGCACGGGTGTGTGGAATTTCCGCACGCCCGTGGATTTACACTGAGAGCTCATCCAGAGAAGGCGCAGGGGCTTGCGGCTGCCCCTATGAACGACCATGCGAATATCGTACGCCCATGGGTAATTTTCGAACGAGCGTGTGATTTCCTACAGAGTTTGGCAGATTATCCCGAGAGCGCACAGGGACGTGAACTCCACCCTGTGGATGACCTGGTGAACTTCGCACGGGAGTGGATAATTTCCGCACGCCCGTGCGAATCTCTGTAGAGGAGCTCTCTCCATCCCGAGAAGGCACAGGGGCGTGCGTTTGCCCCTGTGAATTAGACTTGTGAATGTCCACGCCCGTGTGGCATTCCCACACGGTCTTGCGGAAAACTTAGGAATTTTCTCGGATGTCTAGAGAAGCCACAGGGGCGTGCGGCTGCCCCTGTGGGTCAGGCGCACGGGCATGGGTATTTTCCGCACACCCGTGCAAGAGCGTTCAGAGTCAGTGGGTGTTTTTTCCCGAGAGTGCACAAGGGAGTGCAACTGCCCTGTGCGGTTCTTTTATCGAGGCGCACAGGCATGGGTAATTTTAGCACGCCCGTGCGGATGTACAAAACGCCAACAGGTGCTATGTCTTTTTAAAGAATAGCCGTTCCTCTTCTTCTTCTTCACATCCTCCATTCGTCTGAGAGAACTCTCACATCATTTCCTGACCCCTTAGCACCAATTTTGTAGGATTTTTACGAGGTTTTCCGGACAAATCTAAATTATCTCATCTCAACTCGTCGGTAAGACCTATTCTTGATTTTCTTCGTCAATTCATGATTTTCTTCGATGAATCTAGTTAATAATGCTTCATTTCTTCAATTACAATGATTATTCATGTTTAGAACAGAGTTAGATATAATTGCACGTTGTATTTTTGGATTTTTGAGGCGCGGCCGTGCGATTTTCACGCCCCGTTGTTCCACATGGGCATGCGGAAATTCCGCACGACAGTGTGGATTTCTACAGTATTTCTTAATTAACTTGTTTGATCGATTTCCTTTCAAATTTTATAGATTATGGCACCTCAGTCGAAGAAGCAAGCTGATAAGCAGCCGCGTGAGCCATCTCCCGAACCCGAGAGTATGAGTTTTACCATTCCTGAGCATCTGGTGAGGTTCGAGCGGTTGTCTAGCCTCAGATTTGGCCAGACCAGAATCCCTGACATTAGCACACTCAGGGAGATTCAGTTAGTTGAGGCTATGGCAGACAAGATCAAGGGTATGCTTGTGGTTGGTAGATGGGACTGTTTACTATCGATCAGAGACCCAGCCATCCGCACACTGATGCTCGAGGTGTTAGCCTCGTTCGAGTTCGATCGTTCATACTCCAGTTTCGGCAGCATTGGTACTATTCAGTTCAGAGCCCTCGGACATCATCATAGCTTGAGTGTGACTCAGTTTCCGATCTTGATGGAGTTATATGATGCGGCTTATACTGAGACAGAGGAGTATGAGCAGCTGCCCACAGATTATCCTGGGAGTTTGACTCCGCAACATGCGTACACCGCATTATGTGGGTAGGGACAGTATAAGCCTGGGTTTCGAAAGCCAGTTGCTTTTCTCGCCCTAGCTACAGATACATTCACATTATTCTGAGTAGATCAGTGAGCGGCCGAGGCGACAATACTGGTGTGCTTAGCGGACAGGAGCTTTTATATCTATACTCGATGGTGCGGCGTACACCAATACACTTAGGGCATATCTTGGCAGAGTACATACGACACCAGGGGCAGTATGCCAGACTTGGAGTGATTTTCTCAGGCCCCTATATCACGAGATTAGTTGTTGGTATGGGATTACTTGATGCGATTAGAGGGGCTGAGAAGGTGACTATACCTGCTCCCTTGGGCATGGAGACACTGAGATTGATGATGATGGTACGGAGAGTTCGGACAGGGGTTTACGCCTTAGTTCTACCGACTCAAGAGATAGCTGCGGATGAGGGTGATGAGGCCATGGTATCTCAGCCTGCTCCCAAGCCTCAGCCAGCACCGATAGAGACTGACGCGCCCCAAGTGGCAGAGGACGCGCCCCCCGTACTTATGTTTTCACCATCTCGAGCCCATGATCGCTTTGGGAGGCTCGAGAGTGCTTTAGGAGTGATACAGACAGAGGTCGTTGAGGCCCGAGCAGAGATTGGTGAGATCAAGGCCACGCAGGCTGCTCAGTACACAGAGTTCATGGCACGTTTCGACGCATTACAGTAGATCTTAGAGCGAAATATCGCCTCATCATTTGTCTTGCGACCGAGGACTCCTCAGGCCCCTTCAGTATCTCCAGCATCTTCCCCATCACCTACACCAGCACCGGTGGAGCTACCATGTACTTCCTCACCACCAGCAGCAGAGGACCCAGAGCGCGACACCAGCATTTGATTTTATTTCCATTTCTTTACTTTTATGCACTTTATTTTGGACTTGTTCACTCAGAAAGGACTCTTCTTCTGAGTTTATTTTCATTTTGCATCTCGAGTTGTATTCATTGTTCTATCTTTTATATACTCGAGTTATTTTCTTTTTATTAAGCTTCACTGAACCCCCTCGTGTATGCGTCCAGATGGTCTTGTCATCTTGGGAATTGAGACTTTGTTATGGGCACGGCCAAAGTGCTTCGGCACTTGGCCGTGTGAGCTTCACAACCCGTTGAAACACTACTCCCAAGGAGTTAGCTTCATCAAACGTGACATTAGGAATCAGGGGAGTATTGTTTTGATTGCTTCTCCCACATATATTCTTGATTGATATACATTATGAGTGAGCTTTGCATGTGTACATTGGGGACAATGTACAACTTAAGTGTGAGGGAGGGGAGTTTCATAGTGGACACATCTTTTCTATTGTTCTTGATTGATATACATGCTCACATAGCCAATGGCGGTTCACCTTAGTTGCATTGATTGTATTCTTGAATTTAGAAGAATTTTCAACATTGAATGTCTTCATGCTCTAGTTTTATTTGAATTTCTAGGAATTTTTGCCCGATTTATATTCGTTGCACTACTCACTCTTTAAACTCTTTTGGAAACTCATGTTTGATGTTAAAGGGACTAGTTTTAGTTGTTTCTTGTGTTAAATTCTGAAAAAAACAATTGAAAATAAAAATGAAAATGAAAAAAAGCAACAAAATAGTTTTCTTGTTTATTTTGCATTTTAGGTGGAAAGAGCTACCACCTATGAAGTATGAAGTTACTCTCATAAGTCGGATACTAGTTATGCCCTAATGAGAGAAAGAGCTATCTCATAGGATGAGTGAAAGCTATCACTCCGGTAGAAAGAGCTACCACCTCGAAAGTGTGAAAGCCACCTTAGCGGCCGCTTGGGAAAGGGCTACCTTAGAGAATGTGTGAAGCTACTACCGTCTTTGAAATTGGTGTTGCTTTCTTGTTGTAGATAAATAAGTCCCTTATACTTAGAGCTTTGAGGAGTATACTTTGGGTTGACTTGAGTGAGTCCACACAGTTTCACGATTTCGGGTTTGTTGTCCTTTTTGATTCAAGTTTTTAGCTAGAGCTTCGATTTTTCATGTTTAGTGTTGAAATTTCCCTTACTTGTAGAATGCTCTCTTTCTATACTTTGGTGAACCTAAGGCCAAACACTTCCAATATTTCCTTCATCTATGCACAATATGTTTAATTTTTGCTTGAGGACAAGCAAAAGCTTAAGTATGGGGGAGTTTGATAAGTGCTTGTGCGATATGAATGTGAAGCATTCTTTCCTTATGTTAAGTATTACCTTTCTTAGGTTTTTACACTAATGTGTGTGTTTTTATGTTACTTTTATGCAAGTAGGGTTGTGAGGCCAATTATGAAGGAAAGAAGCCAATGTGGATCATAATGCACCGATTTTAGAGGAAATCTTGCTAAGGTTCAAACGCGAAGACATAGGTCGGGTGTGAGATGATAGAGTGTGTGCCAACCTTCTCATATTTGAGTTAGCACAACCATTTGGAGGGTACAAGGACAGTCATACTCAAGCATTTCGACTTATGCATATAGAACAAGATCTCCACCAACTTTTCCATCATTGAAGAAGCAAAGCGATCCACGATGTGAACGTGTGCCCGTTTGCGTTATCTAGATGAAAGTATGAATTTGGGAAGTATTTCAGGCGGATACTATAGCAGTTCATAACCGGCCGAGAGAACTGCAGAACAGAGAATCCACACGGCCGTGTGGAAATTCCACACACCCGTGTGAAGAATCCACAGGGGTGTGTGGATCCCCGATTTCAGTATTCTTTTCTCCATCTTTTCTCCATCTTTTCCCAAACTTGAGAGAGGGTTTCAACTAGGGTTTTGAGAGGTATTGGCTAGGGTTTTGGAGAGATTCTACGGCTCTGACATCGTCATCTCTTTGAAAGAAGGTTGGTAGGGGAGCTTCCGTCGAGGCGTATCCTATACTGGACAGGGTGATCTTTGGACGACGAGTAGAGGACTTTCCACAAGACCATCAACATGACTATCGAGGGGGTTTTCTATGGATTCATTACTTTTACATTCTATTTCTTTGATTGTCTTTAGCTCTATGGAGAGCTAAACCCCTAGTGGGTACTTGGTTATTTGTGAACCCTAGGATGTATTCATTTCTTTGAATCTCTTTATTATGCTTTCAATTAATTAATGTTTATTTTGAGTTCCAACTTTGAAAGCTTGATTGTGTGAATACTTCCCTAGAGTGACACTAGGTTTGAGAGTTCTTGTTGGTAACCTTGTGAGTGAGTGACACACCACGAGTGTTAGACAAAGCTAGGTTGGAGAGGGTTGAGAGGGTGAGTCGAGAGGTACAGGAGCGTCCTCTTTCCCCTCCGATGTGTTAGATTATACCTCCGTTCCTTGAGTTCTTTGCAGCTACAATAGAGTGAATGGTCTAAGGGATAACCTTCCGCTGGGACTTAGCTGCGGGTGCAACGGAGTGAAGCGCAGAAGTGATCTTAGTATCTAGAACTTAATTGTGGTTTGGGACCTTCCACCTGGACCAAAGGGTTAGGTCTACAATTAGGAAGAGATTTATCACTTGGAATCCCTAGAACTTATTGCAATTCTATGTGAGTGTGAGGTTGAGAGGTTATTCAATCTCTCCTCCGAGACATGTGTAGAGTTAGGTATAGTTGACCTTAGATTTGGGACTATGTAATTAAGGATTTCCACGACTCACTTGCATTGATTAGGAAGCATAATAGAGGGTTCTTGCACTTAAAATGATTGTCCTAGTCGGAGCAATATCCAAGTACCCCATCTTTATCGATTGCCTTACCTTCTCCTTTACTTGTGCTCTCTTACTTGTTGTTTTTAGTTTTGAGAATTGAATCATTGTCACACATATCACTATTCATCTTTCGCATAGCTAAAAACCGAATTAATTGTTTTTATTACCTACTTCCTCTAGATACGATACCCGCTCATCCGGGATTATTACTTCGACAAACCCGTGCACTTGCAGGATATATGCAAGGGGACCTTGTCATGTGCCCGACCCACAGGGCCAGCCGCACGCCCCTGTGGCTGCTCTGGACATCCAAAAAAAATTGCTGTGTTCCGCACACCCTTGTGGAAATTCCGCACGGGCGTGGGCATTCACAAGCCCAACTCATAGGGGCAAGCGCACACCTCTCTGAGTTCTCAGGATGAAGAAAGTTCCTCTGCAGAGATTCTCACGGGCGTGCGGAAATTACCCACGCCCATGCGATTTTCACAAGGTCGCCCACAGGGGCGAGTCCACGCCCCTGTGTGCTTTTGGGAAAATCTGCCAATCTCTGCAGGACTTCACATGCCCGTGCGAAAATTACCCACGGGCTTGCGAGGATTGCATGGTCGTTCACAGGGGTGAGTCCACGCCCCTGTGCCTTCTCTAGATGAGCTCACAATACAAAATCACGGGCGTGTGTTTTCTCTGGATGCCTTAGAAAATTCTGCAGGCTCTGCAAAAAATTTCTAAACATGTTTACACACTCAGGGCCTGCCCCAATATGTAATTTATACCAGTGAAAAACCTGAGAAATAGCTCAAATGACCAAAACTTCGCCAAATTCTCATGAAAACACACGATGAACTTGAAAACCCACTATAAAATCACAACAGAAATATAAAAAATCAAGACACCAACACTCAACAATTTATTCAAGCAACACTAAACTACCAAATTAAGAAAATAGTAAACACTTGGGTCGCCTCCCAAGAAGTGCTTGTTTAATGTCACTTAGCTTGACGTACCTTGTCTTACCTCACGGGGGCTCATAGATGAAAGTTGCCGTCTTACCCATGACTTGGAAGCATGATGAGCACAATCTCTTGAGTGTAGAGGGTGAGTTATTGGGCTTGGGACCACCTACCAATGGTTCAACCAGCTTGCTCGGTTCACGCACGTCTCCAACAGCCTTGGAGCATTTTTGGTGGCATCCCCTTGCCCTCTTCATCTTCCGGAGCACCTTCTTTAATATCCCCGGGGTAGATGGTACTTCTTCCATTGAACCAAACATCATAATCTCTTCATTGTCCTCCTCTTGGTCGAACAAACCTTCATATGGATCCGGGTTGAACATTTCCTGCATGTATTCATCAACAATCTCATCAGTAGCGTCTAGAAAATACAAAGTATCATTGAAATGAAGAGAATGCTGCATGGCTTCAGCAAGGCAGTATGTGAGCTTGTCATCTCTAACTCTCAAAGTTAGCTCTCCACCGTCCATGTCAATCAATGCCTTGGAAGTCTACAAAAACGGCCTCCCAAGTATCAAGGGTACATCCGCATCCTCATCGACGTCTAGCACTACGAAGTTAACCAGAAAAATGTACTTGTCCACCTTGACAAGCACGTCCTCGATGATGCCTCTCGGATGTCTCACCGTTCGGTCCACTAGTTGTAAAGTCATCTGAGTAGGTCTAGGCTCGCCCAAGCCTAGCTTTTGAAAGAAGGTGTATGGCATGAAGTTGATGCTAGCCCCTGAGTCTGCCAATGCCATTTCTTCACCTAGATTGCTAATATTACACGGAATGATGAAGCTTCCCGGGTCTTTCTTCTTGTTCAGCATGTTCTTTTGCAAGACCGCCGAGCAAGACACATCTAAGATCACTGAAGCACTCTCCTCCAACTTCCTCTTCTTGGTCAACAAGTCTTTCAAGAATTTTGCATACTTAGGCATTTGGGCCAATGCCTCAACAAAAGGAATATTAATGTTGAGTTGTTTGAACAAACTCAGGAACTTCTTATACTGTTCATCCCCTTGGTCATTCTTCAATCTGGAGGGATAAGGGATTCTTGGCTTCAAAGGTGGGGGTGCCACCTCCTTCTCTTTGCTTGCTCCTTTCTCAACCTCTATAACCTCGGGTCTATGTTCATTTGGCTTCTCACTTGGAAACTTATCCTCAACCTCATGACCACTTCTCAAAGTGATCGCCTTCACATGCTCTCTAGGGTTAGTCTCGGTATTACTCGGTAAGCTTCCATGTGGCCTTTCCGATAGAGACTTCGCAATCTGCCCCACTTGATTCTCAAGATTATGGAAAGAGACGGTATGGTTGCGAAGTGTAGCCTCAACTAATTAAAACCTTGTATTTGACGATTGCACAAACCTAGTCAAGGCCTTCTCCAAATCGGTCATTCGGGTCTCCAAACCTGAAACTCTGTTTTCCACATTTGGGCCTTGTTGTTGTTGGAAACCCTGTGGCCCTATGGCCTTTTGTGGACCTTGGTTGCTCCAAGAGAAATTGGGTGACTCTTCCAACACGGATTGTAGGTATTGTTGTATGGATTTCCTTGATTCCTCATGCCATTACCCACAAAATCGACATTCTCAACCGAAATGCATCACCAATAGATATCGGGCAATCGGAGGGAGCATGTCCTCCACCACACCCGGTGCAAGTAATCACGGCCGCTACTCTGTTCGAAGTTAGAAGATCTAACTTCTTACTCAATGATTCCACTTGAGCCGCCAACGAAGTTACTGCATCTATCTCATGGAGACCGGCCACCTTTTTTTCACCCTGGCATTCCATTGGTCGCTGTCGAACCCCATTTCTTCAATTAATTGATGGGCCTCACCGCGGGTCTTGCTACCTAAGGTACCTCCTGCTGTCTCATCCAAGAGTTGCCTTATACTCGGATTCAGACCATTGTAAAAGGTCTAAATAATCATCCACTCCGGGAATTCGTGTTGCGGGCACTTTCTCAGGAGCTACTTGAACCTTTCCCACGTCTCAAATAGAGACTCCAATTCCAATTGTACAAAGGATGAGATCTCATTCCTAAGCTTTGCAAATTTTTTGGGAGGGAAATAACAGCCAAGAAAAGCTTCTACCATCTCCTCCCATGTGTTAATTGATGCTCTAGGTAATGAGTGTAGCCACTGCTTCTCTCTCCCTTTCAAGCAAAATGGGAAGGCTCTCAACTTGATGGCATCATCTGTTACCCCATTTAACTTCAGCATATCACACACCTCGAGAAAGTTCTCTATATGATTGTTTGGATCCTCATCGGCCAAACCATTAAACTGTGCAGATTACTGCAACATGTGGATGAATGCCGGCTTCAGCTCGATGTTCTGAGCTGTAATCAGGGGGACGCACAATGCTCGATTGTGTCCCCAATACAGAAGGTCTGATATAATCGGATAATGTCCGCCGCTGCTCATTTTGTTCTGCCATATTTTCATATTCTTGTACTTCCAAATCAGCTAGATTATACTGTTCTTGCATAGGTTCTTTCCCTTTTCTTCTAAGTGTATGTTTGAGCTCGGGATCTCCTTCAATCAATATTAAGGGGTTCCCTCAATTCATAACCTAGAGCTGCACCAAAAGAAAGGAAACAAAATCAGAATGATGATAGAAAAGAAGATATGAAATAGAATGAATGAATAGCTAAGAAAACAAAGTGCAAAGTATCTCTAAATGCCTACTCCCCGGCAACGGCACCAAAAACTTGACACATCTGAATATGCATGTAAACCGCAAGTGCACGGGTATCGAAGTAATATTCCCAGGTGAGTGGGTATCGTATCCATAGGGAATAGGAAATAAAAACACTTAATTTGTTTCTCAACTATGTGAAAAGTAAATAGTGATATGTGTGACAAGATTCAATTCTCAAAAGTAAAAACAACAAGAAAGAGAGCACAAGTAAAGGAAAAGGTAAGGTAATCGATAAATATATGGTACCTTGATATTGTTCTGCCTAGGACAATCGTTTCAAGTGCAAGAAACCTCTATTATGCTTCCTAATTAATGCAATAGTGAGTTGTGGAAATCCTTAATTACATAGTCCAAAATCTAAGGTCAACCATGCCTAACTCTATACATGTCCGAGAGGAGAAATCAAACAATCTCAACACCTCGCACTCGTATAGAATTGCAATGGGCTCTAGGGATTCCAAGTGATAAATCTTCTTCCTAAATGTAGACCTAACCCTTTGGTCCAGGTTGAAGGTCCCTAGCCACAATTAAGCCCTAGATGCTAAGATCACTTCTACGCTTCACTCCGTTACACCCACAACTAAGCCCCAGCGGAAGGTCATCCCTTAGACCATTCACTCTACTATGGCCGTAAAGAGCTCCAGGAAACGGAGGTAGAATAAATCACATCGGAGGAGAAAGGGTACGCTCCGCTACCTCTCGACTCACACTCTCAACCCTCTCCAACCTAGCTTTGTCTAACGCTCGTGGTGTGTCACTCACTCACAAGGTTACCAATCGAGAACTCTCAACCCTAGTGTCACTCTAGGGGAGTATTCATACAATCAGGCATTCAAGGTTGAAACTCACAATAAACATCAATTAATTGAAAGCATAATAAAGAGATTCAATGAAATAAATACATCCTAGAGTTCACAAATACCCAAGTACCCACTAGGGTGTTTAGCTCTCCATGGAGCTAGTTACAATCAAAGAAATCGAATGTAAAAGCATAAAATCCATAGAAAACCCCCTCGATAGTCGTGGCGATGGTCTTGTGGAGAGTCCTCTACTCGTTGCAAGGGGCCCTTTGTCAGGCCTAGGATACACCTCGCCGGATCGGTGCCGACGAAAGCTCTCCCAATAACCTTCTTCCAAATGGCGCGCGATATCGGAGCTGTAGAACCTCTCCAAAGCCTTAGCCAATATCTCTCAAAACCCTAGCCACCGCCCTCCCTCAAGTTGGGGAAAAGATGGAGAAAAAAATGCTGAAATCAGGGCTGAAATCGGCTTTTAAAAGGCTGGAATCGGGAATCCACACGCCCGTGTGAGTGCCCTTGTATATGTTTCACACGGGCGTGTGGAATTTCCACATGCCCATGTGGATTCTCCGATTTTCTGTTTTCTCGACCGGCAGTAAACAGTGCTACTATAGTATTCTCGCTACTGTTTTTCTACAATACCCTACTACAGTTCCATCCCAAAATACTCCCGAATCCATGCTTTCAACGAGATAACGCAAATGGCCACACGTTTACGTTGTGGATCGCTTTGCTTCTTCAATAACGGACATGTTAGTGGAGATCTTGTTCTATATGCACAAGTCGGAACGCTTGAATGTGACTGCCCTTGTGCCCCTCCAAATAGTTGTTCTAACTCGAATACGAGGAGGTTGGCACACATTCCTGCATCTCGAACCCGACCTATGTCTTCGCATTTGGACCTTAGCAAGATTTCCTCCAAATTGGTGCATTACGACCCACATTGGCTTCTTTCTCTCATAATCGGTCTCACAACCCTACCTGCATGAAAGTAACATAAATACACACATATTATCGTTAAAACCTGAGAAAAGTAATGCTCAACACAAGGAAAGAACACTTCGTATTCTTATCACACAAGCACTTATCATGGCCTGAAACACTCCCGAATCCATGTTTTCATCGAGGTAACGTCAACGGGCACACATTCACGTCGTAGATCGCTTTGCTTTTTTCAATAACCGACCTCATTGGTAAAGATTTTGCTATCAATGCACAAGCTGGGATACTCAAATGTGACTGCCTTTGTGACCCTCCAAACCATTGTGCTAGCTTAAATACATGGAGGTTGGCACACATTCTTGCATCTTGAACCCGACTTATGTCTTCGCGTTTGACCCTTCTCAAGATTTCCTCCAAATAGTGCGTTCACGATCTACATTGGCTTCTTTCTTTAACATTCGGCTTCACAACCCTATATGCATGAAAGTAACACAAATGCACAAGTATTAGCGCTAAAACCTGATAAAAATAATGGTCATCATAACGAAAGAACACTTCGCATTCTTATCACATAAGCACTTATCAAACTCCCCCACACTTAAGCTTTTGCTTGTCCACAAGCAAAAATTAAAACATTAAAGAATAGATGAAGGAAATATTGGAAGTGCTTGGCCTTAGGTTCACCAAAGCATACCAAGAGAGCATTCTACAAGTAAGGGAAATTTCAACATTAAATATGAAAAGTCAATGCTCTAGCTAAAAACTTGAATAAAAAAGGACAACAAACCCGAAATTGTGTAAGTGTGTGTGCAAAATTACTCAAGTCAACCCAAAGTATGCTCCTCAAATTTCTAAGTATAAAGGACTTATTTATTTATCCACACAAAGTAACACAAATTAAAAAGGTGCTAGTAGCTTCACACATCCTCTAAGGTAGCCCTTTCTAAAGCGGCCACTAAGGTGGCTTTCACACTTTCGAGGTGGTAGCTCTTTCTACCGAGGTGGTAGCTTTCACTCATCCTATGAGATAGCTCTTTCTCTCATTAGGGTATAACTAGTATCCAACTTATGAGAGTAGCTTCATACTTCATAGGTGGTAGCTCTTTCCACCCAACAAGCACAATTAAACAATAAAACTATTTTGTTCTTCCGTTTTCCTTTTACCATTTTTTTTCAATTAACACAAGAAACAACTATAACTAGTCCTTTCAACAATGAACTTGAGTTTCCAAAAGGGTTTTAATGAGCGAGTAGTGCAACAAATGTCAATCGGGCAAAAATTCCTAAAAATTCAAGCAAGAACTAGAGCATGAGAACATTCAATGTTAAAAATTTTCCTAAACTCAAGAATACAATCATTGTAACTAAGGTCGTGTCCATGACTAGTTCTCAATTCCCATACTGACAAGACCATCTGCACGCATACATAAGGGGGTTTAGTAAAGCTCTATAAACAAAAATAACTCCAGTATATAAATGATAGAGAAATGAATACAACTCGAAACCACAAAATGAAAAACAAACTCAGAATGAAAGTCCTTTTTGAGTATACAAGCCCAAAATAAAATGCAAAAGTAATAAAGATGATGAAAAATAAAGTCAATTATCTGTGTCATCAGCTGTCGGCTCTGTTGCTACTGCTGATTAATCGAATGGTGCCGGTGGATTAGGTAATGGTGATGCCGGGGAAGCCGGGGGAGTCCGTGGTCGCAGAACAAATGATGAGGTAATCTCTCGCTCAAGAATCTGATGTAATGTGTCAAAACGTGCCATAAAGTCTATATACTGCGCGGCCTGTATAGCTTGGACCTCCGCAATCTCTGTCCGTAACACCCCCATGGCACTCTCGAGCCTCTCAAATCAATCATAGGCTCGAGATGGTGAAAACATGCGTACTAAGGGTGGCTCCTCTGCCACAGGGGGTGCCTCGGCCTCCATCGATGTCGGTTGAGGCTCGGGGGTAGGCTGAGAAGCCTCGACGTCATCACCCTCACCCTCGACTATCTCTAGAGCTGGTGTAACCAAGGCATAAACTCCAGACCTGACTCTGCGAATCATCCCCATCAGTCGCAGCATCTCTATGCCCAAAGGAGCAGGTATCCTTGCCTTCTTGGTCCCTCGAATCGCCTCAAAGAGACCCATGCCTTTGACTAGTCTCGTGATATACGGGCCTGAAAAAATTACTCCTGCTCTAATATACTGGCTCTGGTGGCGCATGTACTTGGGCAGAATGTGCCCTAGATGAATCGGCTCTCAATGCACCATGGAGTACAGGTATAATAGCTCCTGTCTGCTTAGTACCCCTTTGCTATCACCACACCCGTTCACCGATCTGCTAAGAACAGCATGGATAAATCTATATGATGGCCGAGAAAGGCAAGTAGCCTTCGACACTCCTGCCTCATACTGTCCCACCCCACAAAATGTCCTATATGCTCCCTGGGCATCAGACTACCAGGGTAATCCGTGGGTAATCGATCGTACTCCTCTGTATCTATATAAACCTCATCATACAAGCCCAGATAAACAGAAAACTGTGTAACACTCATACTGTAATGATGGTCGATTGCTCTGAACTGTATAACATCGACATTGTCGAATCTCAAGTATGATCGGTCAAACTCAAACGATGAAAGTACCTCCAAAGTGAGCTGATGAATAACTAGCTCTCGGATAGACAAAAGACGCATCCAGCTACCCATAGACAACATCCCCTCAATCTCATCTGCCATATCCTCTGCTGACTGAACTTCCCTGATAATGCTCATATCTAGAAAATCGGGTCTGACCAATTCTGAGCTTCGACAACTGCTCGAAACGAGCCTAATGTTTGGCAATAGCGAAGTCAATGTCACCTAACTCAGGGGAATGCTCCCGTGTACGCTTGTCAGTTTGCTTCTTTGACGGGGGGTTATTCCTGCAGATTTGAAAAGAAATTCGATCAAGAATGCTCACAGGTTAATGCTGTATAAATCCACACAGTCGTGTGGAAATTCCACACGCCCATGTGGATCCACGGGGCGTGAAAAAAGCACGGCTGCATGCTAAAAACTCACAAATACATCATTAAAACTAACCAAACTTTTTCCTAAGCATGCATTCCCCTTCTAATTGTAGAAACAAAGCAAAATCCACCAGCTTTAACAAGTAAAATCAAGAATTATCAAAGAGAAAGAAGGAAGAAGGGTTTACCGATGAGGTGAAATCGAGACACTTGAAACCGGCGAGAAACTAAAATAATCTACTCAAAATCAACAATAGGAGTTCGGGAGAGGGAGTGTGTGTGTTTTATGGGCAGTTGAAAGTGGGAAGGTGCAGAAGCTCGATTAAATTTTAAAGAAAAGCCACGACTCTAGAGTTTCTGTACATCCACTCAGGCGTGTAGAAATTACCCATGCCCGTGGACCTCCACAGCAGAGAGTCACAGGGGCAGATGTACGCCCCTATGCGCTCTTGGGAAACCACTCCTCTGTCTCTGAACGCAACTGCACGGACGTACGGAAAATACCAATGCCCGTGCGCCAGACCCACAGGTGCAGATGCATGCCCCTGTGGCTTCTTTGTCCAATCGAGAAAACTCTCAAAGTGTTTCACGCGCCCGTACAAAAATTACGCACGGCCGTGAATCCTTACTAGGTAATTCACAAGGGCAGACGCACGCCCCTTTGTCTTCTTAGGATGGAGGAGAAACTCTCTGCAGAGATTCACACGGGCGTACGAAAATTACTCATGTTCTTGTATTTATGGGAGAGTCATCCACAGGGGTGAGTCCATGCCCATGTGTTTTCTCGAGATAAATTTATAAGTCTCTGGAGGAAAATGCACACCCGTGAAGAAATTAACCACGGGCGTGCGGACCGTCACAAGGTCGTTCACAGGGGCGAGTCCATGCCCTTGTGCCCTCTCTGGATGAGCTCTAAACAAAAATGCATGCCCATGCGGATATTCCACACGGACGTGTGTTTTCTCTGGACACTTCTAAAATACTGCAGGCTCTGTAGAAAATTCTTAAACATATAAATAAACTCAAAGCCTACCTTACAAAGCAACTTTACCCAGAGAAAACATTGAAAATAAGCTCAAATGACCAAAATTCTCCGCCAAAACACAATAAAGCACAAGATGACATCAAAAATCCACAAGAAAGATCACGGCAAAAGCATTTAACAATCAAGACACCAACACTCAAGCTTATTCATGCAAACTCTAATCTAAGAACTAAGAAAACAATAAAAACTTGGGTTGCCTCCCCAGAAGCGCTTGTTTAACATCGCTAAGCTTGACGTACCTTGTCTTACCTCACGGGGGTTTATGAAAGAAACATATTTCCTTGTCGTCATTACCCACCTCTCCTCCATAGTATGGTTTTAGCCTGTGTCCATTCACCTTAAATGTACCCTTCTCCGGATGGGTAATTTCAAGAGCTCCATGAGGTTAAACTTCGGTTACCGTATAAGGGCCAAACCATCTAGACTTGAGCTTCCCCGGAAATAACCGTAGACGAGAATTCAATAGTAACACCTGATCGCCCACTTGAAACTCTTTCAAATTCTTAATATGCTTGTCATGCCACATCTGAATTCTTTCTTTATAAATCCTTGCATTCTCATATGCTTTCAATCTCTACTCATCCAGCTCATTGAGATGAAGCATTCATTGTTCCCCCGACTTGCTCAAGTCAAAACTCATAGCCTTGATTTCCCAATATGCTTTATGCTCTAACTCCACAGGCAAATGACATGATTTCGATACACCAAATTATAGGGAGTGGTCCCTATTGGAGATTTGTACGTTGTTCTATGAGCCCAAAGTGTGTCATCTAGATATTCCGACCAATAACACTTTTTTTGTTCCATGGACTTGGTTATGATCCTCTTAAGCTCTCTGTTTATGACTTCCACTTGACCACTCATCTGCGGGTGGTAAGGGGTAGCAAGACGATGACGCACTCCATAGCACTTCAACACTTTAGCGAGTTGTGTGTTGCAAATATGGGTCCCTCGATCACTAATAATGATTCATGGGGTCCCAAATCGAGTGAACAAACTCTTCAGAAATTTCACCACGGTTCTAGCATCATTGGTTGGAAGAGCTTGAGCCTCCACCCATTTAGAAACATAGTCAACTGCAACAGGATATATTGATTACCATTGGACTTCCGAAATGGCCCCATGAAGTCAATTCCGCACACATCAAACACCTCACAAAATTGCATTGGATTTTGAGGCATCTCATCTCTTCACGATAGGTTTCCAGCCCTCTGACAACTGTCACATCGAAGAACAAACTGATGGGCATCCTCGAATAAAGTTGACCAATAAAAACCGGTGGCCAAAACTTTCTCAACAGTTCCGCTCAAAGCATAATGCCCCCCAACGGGCCCCGAGTGACAGTGTGCAATAATGTCCAACCTTCCTCCCCAGACACACATCTTCGAACCACATGGTCTCCACAAATACGGAACAGGTAGGGATCATCCCAAAAATAGTTCTTCAAGTCACTAAAGAACTTTTTCTTCTATTGAAAACTGAGGCCTTGTTTCAGTACTTTTCCTGACAAGTAGTTTGCAAAATCTGCGAACCATGGAGTATCCTCTGACTCCTGAACTGCATATAAATGCTCTTCGGAGAAGAAATCATTAATTTCCTTTCTTACCGGTTCTTGCCCCTCACAACCTTTTAATCTTGAAAGATGATCTGCAACCACATTTTTGGTTTTCCTCTTATCTTTTATTTCCATATCAAATTCTTGTAACAATAAGATCCAACGAATCAATCTCGGCTTTACATCAGCCTTGTTCATGAGATAACGGAGTGCTGAGTGATCTGTAAATACTGTGACCCTAGCTAAGATGAGGTATGGCCTGAATTTGTCAAAAGCAAACACCACAGCTAACAACTCCTTTTTGGTGGTTGTATAATTCTCTTGAGCACTTATGAGAGTCTTACTAGCATAATAAATCTATCAAAACTGTTTATCTTTCGAAAAGTCCTTGATAAACCTTCTGTAAAAAAACCTACATGCCCAAGAAACTATGGATCCCTTTTACATTTGTAGGTGGGGGATGCTTTTCAATGACTTCAATCTTCACCTTATCTATCTCCATACCTGCTTGTGAAATTTTATGTCCAAGGACAATACTTTCTTGGACTATAAAGTGACATTTCTCCGAATTAAAGACGAGGTTCGTTTCTTCACATCTCACTAGCACTCTCTCCAAATTCTTTAAGAAAATATTGAAAGAGTCTCCAAATACCAAAAAATCATCCATGAACACCTCCATAATGTCTTCTAGAAGATCATCAAAAATGGCCGTCATGTAGCGGTTGAATGTTGCTGGTGCATTACACAACCCAAAAGGCATTCTTCAATAAGCAAAAGTATTGTAAGGTCAAGTAAATGTGGTCTTCTCTTAATCTTCGGGAGCTATGGGGATTTGAAAGTATCCCGACATGCCATCAAGGAAGCAATAAAATTGATGCCCAGCCAATCGTTCCAAGATCTAATCAATAAACGGCAATAGAAAATGATCCTTTCTAGTGGCATCATTTAATCTTCTGTAGTCAATGCAGACTCGCCATCTTGTAACTGTCCTGGTTGGAATCAATTTATTCTTTTCATTTCTCACAACGGTTATCCCCCCTTTTTTCGGAACCACATGAGTTGGGCTCACCCACGCACTATCAGATATGGGGTAAATAATCCCTACATCTAGAAGCTTCACCATCTCCACCTTGATGACTTTCTTCATGTTTGGATTTAATCTTTGCTGAGGTTGGATCACAGATTTGTACTCATCTTTCATTAAAATTTTATGAGTACAAAACGATGGATTTATTCCCTCAATATCTGAAATCTTCCATGCGATAGCCGACTTATGTCTTTTCAACATACTAACAAGCTTGCCCTTTTGATCTGTAGACAAGTTTGAAGCCATGATTTTGATTCTCCTATCAAAAAGGCATACTTCAAAAATGCTGGCAAGGTTTTAAGCTCTAGTTTCGGTGGTTCATCAATTGATTGGCCCAACCTGCTCTCTATCTATCAATCTTCTCAAAGTTGTTTGCCTCCCGTTCAAAATCATTCTCCCCCTCTTCTACTTGTGAATGTGTTTCTGTGTGGTCTTCAACGGCTATCAATACCTCCATCCCACAAATTTCCTTTCCTGACATCGACACACCCACGGAGAAAAGTTCCTGTCTTTGTTCATGATAAGCCGAGTCAAACTGAGCGAGGAATCTATCCAAACTTTCTTCTAAGTGATTACTCATCGATGCCAATGTAGATTTCTCAAACTGATCAAGCACAATATCTAATTCGTAATTTCGCTCTTGAATTCTGGCAATGTAATCTTTGACCGATTATTCCATGGGTTGTTGAATAGTGTATGGCTCTTGCAAGAAATAGCACGGTGTGTCTTGTACTGCAAATAATTGAACTTTTTGTTCCACATTTTTAACCATTCCCATGATAGTGTCGAATAACTCGGGCATATCGATCATTTTTCTATAATCAAAGAAAAAGAACAAAACAGAACGATGATAGAAAAAGAAGATGTGAAATAGAATGAATGAACAAATAGCTAAGATAACAATGTGTAAAGTATCTCTAAACGCCTACTCCCCGGCATCAGCGCCAAAAACTTAACAACGCCCCTTCCGTATGTCCCGCAAGTGCACGGGTTTGTCGAGTAATAAAATTCCAGGTGAGTGGAAATCGTATCCACAGGGAGTAGGGAGTAAAAATACTTAAGTTGTTTTTTAACCAAGTGAAGATGAATAATGATTGTGTTGACAAGATTTAAAAAAGAATAAAAGAAACAAGAAAGAAAAGCACGAGTAAGTGAGAGATAAGGCAATCGATATAAATGGGGTACTCGGATATTGTTCCGCCTAGGATAATCTTTTCAAGTGCAAAACCGACTATTATGCCTTCCAACTAATGCATTAATGAGTCATGGAAATCCTTCAATACACGGTCCCAAATCTAAGGTCAACCATGACTAACTCTATACCATGTCCCATAGGAGAAATCGAATGATCTGAACACCTCGCACTCGGAGAGAATCGCATGGAGTTCTAGGGATTCCAAGTGATAAACCCTCTTCCTAGAAATATACCTAACCTTTTGGTCCAGGTGAGAGGTCCCTAGTCATAATTAAGCCATAGGTGCTAAAATCACTTCAATGCTTCACTCTATTGTCTTTGCAACTAAGCCCCAGTGGAAGGTCATCCTTAGCCCATTCACTCTACTATGACCGTAAAGAACTCAAGGAAGTTGAGGTAGGATAAATCACACCGGATGGGAAAGGAGACGCTTCGCTACCTCTCGACTCACCCTCTCAACCCTCTACAATCTAGCTTTGTCCAACTCTCGTGATGTGTCACTCACTCACAAGGGTTACCAAGGTGAACTCTCAACCGTAGTGTCACTCTAAGTGAGGATTCAATCAATCAAGCATTCAAGATTGTAACTCAAATAAAACATCAATTAATGAAAGAATAATAGAAGGTTTAATGAAACAAATACATCCTAGGGTTCACAAATCCAAGTACCCACTAGGGGGTTTAGCTCTCCATGGAGCTAGTTACAATCAACAATGAAATCGAATGTAAAAACAAGTAATCCATAGAAAACCCCCTTGATAGTCATGACGATGGTCTTGTGAAGAAGTCTCATCTCCCAATAACCTTCTTCCAAGTGGAGCGTGATGTAAAAGACGAAAAACCTCTCCTAAAAAACCCTGCCAATACCACTCAAAACCCTAGCCGCAACCCTCTCTCAAGTGTGGGAAGAATGGAGAAAAGAATCCTGAAATCGGGGCTAATTCTCGGCTTAAATAGGACTAGAATCGGGCATCCACACGCCCCTGTGGATTTGTCACATGGGCCTGTGGAATTTCCGCACGAGCGTGGATAATTTGCACACGCCTGTGTAGATTATCTGGAATTCTATTTTTCAGCCAGCTATGAACGGTACCTGCTACAATAAATTGCTACAGTGTTTGCTACATTACCCTTCTACTGTACCTTCCTGAAACACTCCCGAATCCATGTTTTCATCGAGGTAACATCAACGGGCACACGTTCACATTGTAGATCGCTTTGTTTTTTTCAATAACCGACCTCATTGGTGAAGATCTTTCTATCAATGCACAAGCCGGGATACTCGAATGTGACTGCCTTTGTGCCCCTCCAAACCATTTTGCTAGCTTGAATACACGGAGGTTGGCACACGTTCTCACATCTTGAACCCGACTTATGTCTTCGCGTTTTACCCTTTTCAAGATTTCCTCCAAATAGTGCGTTCACGATCTACATTGGCTTCTTTCTTTAACATTCGGCTTCACAACCCTATATGCATGAAAGTAACACAAATGCACAAGTATTAGCGCTAAAACCTGATAAAAGTAATGCTCATCATAAGGAAAGAACACTTCGCATTCTTATCACACAAGCACTTATCAATGGCCTGCCAACCGCTCCAATATCTAATCAATAAATGACAACGGAAAATGGTCCTTTCGAGTTGCATTATTTAGCCTTATGTAGTCAATGCAGACATGTCAGCCCGTAATTGTCCTTGTTGGAATTAGTTTATTCTTTTCAATTCTCACAACCGTCATTCCTCCCTTCTTTGGAACTACTTAAGTTGGGCTCACCCGTATAATATCTGAGATAGGATAAATGATTCCCTCATCTAGAAGTTTTACCACCTCTGTCTTGACAACTTCCTTCATGTTAGGGTTCAATCTTCTCTGAGGTTGAATCACCGACTTGTGATTGTCCTCCATTAAGATCTTAAGAGTGCAAAATGAAGGATTTATGCCTTTTATATCAGAGATCTTCCAAGAAATGGCAAATTTATGTTTTTTTAACATGCTCACAAGCTTATCCTTCTGATCTGGAGAGAGATTCGAAGCCACAATCACCGGGAGCTTTGATTCGTCCATTAGGAAGGTATATTCCAAATGTGCTCGTAAAGTTTTCAGCTCTAACTCGGGTGGTTCCTCAATTGATGGTCGCAATCTTCTTTTCTTCAATCTGTCAATTTCTTCAAAATTGTCCGACCCTTGTTCAAGATCATTCTCTACTTCCACTACTTGTACATGTGTATCTGAATGGTCTTCAATGACAACAACATCCTCTATCTCACAAATTTCCTGCCCTAAAGTTGACACACCCAACAAGAAAAGTTCTTGTCTTTGTTCATGATAGGAGGAATCAAACTGAGTAAGGACTCTCTCCAAACTTTCTTCCAAATGAATGCTCATAGATGTCAATGCAAACTTTTCAAACTAATCCAGCACACTATCTAACTCGCAACTCTGATCCTGAATTCTGTCAATATAATCAACAACTGTTCCTTCCACGGGACGGTTAATGGTGAATTGCTCTTGCAGGGAAAAACATGAAGTGGATTGCGCTGCCAACAACAGAACTTTCTGTTCTATATTTTCAACCATTCCCGTGATTGTGTCAAATAATTCTGGTATGTTGATCATTTTTCCTCAAGTCAAAGAAAAAGAACAAATTAGAATGATGATAGAATAAGAAAGTGTGAAATAGAATGAATGATAAATAGCTAAAGTAGCAAAGTACAAAGTGTTTCAAAAATGCCTATTCCTCGGTCGAAGTAATAAATCCCTGGCGAGTAGCTATCGTATCCACAGGGAATAGTGAATAGGAACACAACGATTGCTATTTAACTATGATGAGAATAAATCAATGATGGTGTGAATAAGATTGATATGAAAAGACTAAAAAAAATAAGAAAAAGAGGCACGATAAAATGAGAGGAACGGCAATCGATAAAAAATGGGACACTCGGACATTGCTCCCCCTAGGACTATTGCTTCAAGTGCAAGATCAACTATTATGTCTCCTAACTGATGCTTAACGAGTCATGGAGATCCTAAAATACGCGGTCCCAAACCTATGGTCAACTGTAATACCCTGAATCTTTGGAAACCTGTAGAAAATTATATACAGGGTATTATCATAGTTGCAATTATATTTTTCTGCAGAGCAATTTTGTTAAAAAATCCCAAGTGGAAAGAACAAGGACCTAAGTGTGGAAATTTCTAGAAGATTTTGAAATCATGAGTTATGAAAAAGGATTGACATGAAATGTTTTTAGAAACCAAGGACTAGAAGGGAAGGCAGCAGGGACATTTTTGTAAAACTGTGTTATAATCTAGGAACCGTTGGATAGTTTGTGAGGACCTTTTTTGAAATATTATTTTTTATTCAGGGACCATTGGTGATTTTTTAGGGACTTTTTTGTAATATATTTTATTTTTCAGGGACTGGCTGTGAATTTCGGCAGACTTTTAAATAAAGAGATAAGGTTGGAATCTTCTAGTTTTTGTGGCGTTTCTTCTTCTTCATGGATACTACAGTACCCCCGAGAGAAGAAGAAGAAGAAGGAGAAGAAGAAGGAATGAAAAAAGAAAGAGAAAGAAGAAGAAAGAAGAAGGACCTTGGAGGTTTGAAAGAAGAAGGAACTTGGTGTTTGATTAGTAAGGGTTTTAAATAATTTTGTTTTGAGATGCATGGGTGTAGGTTTGTATGATTGTATATGTGGTTGATTGATGGAGAAATAGATGTATGATGGAGAAGAAGATGTTTGTAGGTGTTGTTGGTTGATGATGGAGAAGATGGTTGATGAAGAAGAAGATGATTGTATGTGTGGTTAGTTGATGATGAAGATGAGGGTTTGGAAGAAAGGTTGATGGAAAGGATGAAGAATGGATATTAAATGATTTTATGTGAAAAATATTTGTATTGGAGTGGATTTTTTTATGGAATGGAGGATGAATTCTTGGTTTTTTACTGTAGCATCAAGATTAGGGTTTTGTTTGGGTGATTAAGTTGATGATGGTGGTTAAGTTGATGATAGAAATGGTTACATAGATGGTGATCATAATGGTTGAGAATGTGTTGGTTGAGTTAAATTGGTTTGGTTGAGTTGGTTTGATAAAATCAAGTTAAATTGGTTGGGAATTAAGTGGTTGGTTTAATTGATTTGGTTGAATTTGAAGATGGGTTGGATGAGAATTGTTGTGATTGAGTTTAATTGAATTGATTTGGTTTAGTTTTGATTAAATCAAGATGAATTGTGGTTGGGCTTGAATTGTTTTAGCTAGGTTAAGTTGGTTGAGGTTGATTTGGACTTGGTCAAGATTTTGGGCTAATGACTTTGTGGTGAACCAATTCAAGGAGAATTGGGTTCAGTTGAACCAAGCTAGTTCAAGAGACTTTGTATAACAATTGAACTTGGTTCATTAGAATTGAGATTTGTTCAGGTTGGTTCGGGAAGGTTTAGCCTAAATTGTGTTGGTTTGAGTGCAATTGGAGACCGATTTGATTATGCAATGTCGGGTTTTAACCGGTTGGAGTGAGTGGGCCCAATTAGAGAGTCAGTTATTTATTTCTTGTATTTTCTTTTGGGTTAATTCTATTAATAGGCTGCATTTCATTTACTTTTATTTTGTTCTCTTGTTAGGTGTTGCTCAAGCTTGGGAGGGAGTTCCATGTCTAGCTAGAAACCCAAGGGAAACCAGGGGAGTTAGTAGTTGCTATTATTTTGGATAATTGGTTAATTGATACTATTTTGAAATAATTATTTAATGGTTACTATTTGAAGATAATTGTTTAATTATTCCATTTTATATTATTTAATGATTTATATTGTTAAAGGTTACTTATATTTATTTGCAGTTCGCTATGCTTTATTCTATATTGCTTAATGTTAAGTTTTATTGGTTCTTATTCTGCCATTGAGATTTTATTGGATTTGAAATGAGTTATTTGCGTATGCTTCATACTTAAAAAGCATTATTGTTCAAAGGAGAGGATTTTCGGATTATTACTTGATTTGAAAGTTGTGCGTTGATTTATGTTAAAATCTTTGGACACGCTTGTGTTTACCATTTCTGTGGGGAAATTGCAGATATTTTGGATATTGATTTTTGTCTTGGTTATAGACTCCTTGTTGCGAGACATCTGGTTTTGTGAGTGGTTAACTTATTAATTGCATAGATTTAATAAGAGTATTTTGGATATTTTGGATATTTTTTTATGTGTTTTATAACATAAATTTGATGGTGGATTAGATTTTATTCGATATATATATAGAGATATTTTGAGCAATAAGTTATTCGGTAAAATGATTCTAGTATACCTATATATATTTATCTTGGAAGAAGCATATTTACCTGTATATGTACTTACATGCAAATGGAATATGGTTTGATGTATATTTCCGTATTTAAACATCGTATGCTTGATTTCTCAAGTTGGAATTAGGAAGAATTGCATCATGGCATTTGGATTTCTGATGGTGACATGGACTTTAGTCCGCCACTACAGTGGGGGGGTCCCACAGTCTGGCCTAATGGGAGGAGGCGTGGTCAACACTGAGTTTACCCTGGCAAGAAGTGCGGAAGCCATTGACAGGGGGTTCTTTTTCTGAGAAACATGGGGTCACCACACGAGGATGTCAGTGGCCAACGTCAAGGTTATGAATACCTAGATGGCTTTCAACCTAGTCGCGATGGCGACTAAGTCGGAGAGTGTTTTCAGGCCAATGACTTGAGATTGGTTTTATCGTTCAATTGTGCAAATATTGATATCATTTTTGGATTGTGATGAGGGGTGAAGCCCATCTGCCGCTCTTAAGAGGGCAGTCTCTCACAAAATTTGTATTTTTCTGGGGAATGTTATTTTGAATTGTGATGAGGGGGCGAAGCCCAGCTGTTGCTCTTTGGTGGGCAGTCTCTCACAAAAATGCGTGTTTTCTGAGAAATTGATTTGATGTTGATTTCTATTAAATTTATGTTCCAAAAGCTCTTTAAAGTGGTATTTTACCAAATTTCTGGTATTTGTGAAAGTTTGAAAGTTATTTGGGAAAATTGACCTTTTTTTATATACGCTATATTTAATTATTTGGAATTATTAAGCCCCTATCGACCAACTGAATGTGCTGCAGTTGCAGGAACAAGACCCTACTAGCTTTCCTGTGCAAGTATAGAGCCAGTCAAGGCTGAGTTGAGAGTTATAGTGGATCCCTTTTCTTTCTTCTGTCAGTGTCATGATTATGTAGCAGTTATACCCGCATGATGGATTAATCGTGAAAATTGTATCCGTGTATTTAAACCCTATAACCATGTAAAGTTGGTATTGTGCCCTGTAAGTCTGATTTGGTTTTTCAGGTATGTAAGTTTTCTAGTTAAAATGGGTTTTTAACTGATGAGTACCATATTTACCTCGGCAGAAGGGGTGGGTGTGATATCAACCGTGACTAACTCTACACTATTCCACGGTAGAGAAATCGCTCATTCTCAACACCTCACACTGTATACAGTTGTAAGAAGCTCTAGCGAGTCCAAGTGATAGACCCTATTCCTATATATTGATCTAACACTTTGGTCTAGGCGAAAGATCCCTAGTCACAATTAAGCCCCAAATACTAAGGATTACTTCAACGCTTCACTCTGTTGCTCGCGCAACTAAGCCCCAGCATAGTTCCTCTCTTAGCACTTCACTCTATTATGACCGCAAAGAACTCTAGGAACATGGAGGTAAGATAGATCACACCAAAGGGGAAAGGGGACCCTCCGCTGCCTCTCAACTCACCCTCTCGACCCTATCCAATCTTGCTTTGTCTAACCCTCATGGTGTGTCACTCACTCACAAAGATTACCAATGTAGACTTTCAACCCTAGTGTCACTCTAAGGGGGAAATCATTCAACAAGCATTCAAGATTGGAACTCAATTAAAAACACTAATTAAGGAAAGCATAATAAAAGGTCAATGAAACAATAACATCCTAGGGTTTACAAGTCCAAGCACTCACTAGGGGATTCATCTCTCCATGGAGCAAGATACAATCAATAATGAAATCAAAAGTAAAAACATGTAATCCATAAGGAAAATGCCTCAGTATTCGTGTCGATGGTCTTGTGGAGTAGTCTCGTCCTCTTCATAGGTCCCCTTGTCAAGGCTAAGGCACACCTCACCGGATCGGTGCCGACGAAAGCTCCCCAATAACTATCTTTCAATATAAACGTGGTGTTAAAACCACAAAACCACTCCAAAAGCCCCTCTAAACCCTAGTCTCAGGACTCCCAAAAATTGGAGAAAAGATGGAAAGAAGGATGAAAGATGGATCCCAAAAAATCGGTACAAGTGGCGACTTTATAAAGGGCTGGAATCAAGCATCCACATGGGCATGGGTAATTTCCACACGCTCGTGTGGATTTCTGGAAATCTTATTTTCTGCGTGCTGTGAACAGTAACTGCTACAGTAAATTACCACATCAATTTGATACTGTAAACTGCTATAGTACTCTGCTAAAAGACTCTTGAATCCACACTTTTCATCGAGATGACATAAATAGGCACACGTCTATGCCGTATATCACATCGCTTCTTCAATAAAATGCTATGTTGGTGAAGATCTTGCTAACATTACACAAGTCGGAATATGCAAATGTGACCGTCTTTGTACCCCTCCAAACCATGTAATTGCTTGAGCGCATGGAGGTTGGCAGACATTCACGTATCTTCGATCATAACTTGTATCTTCACATTTGTTCACTCTTAGACTTCATCAACAAAGTACAATCACAATCTACTTTGGCTTCTTTCTTTCATTATTTGGCTCTGCAACCCTTCATGCACGAAAGTTCACAAATACACATGTATTAGCACTAAAATCTAATAAAAGTAATGCTCATCGTAAGAAAAGAATACTTCGTATTACTAATACACAAGAACTTATCAATTAGCAATAGAATCTGAGAAAAGTAATACTTATCATAAGAAAAAAATACTTCGTATTACTAATACACAAGCACTTATCACTCATTTTTTTATAGCGTCTCCTTTTCCTGTTCTTTCTTATTTCTTTTCATATTGATATTATTCACACAACTATCGATACATCTTCACTTTAGTTAAATAGCAATTCTTGTGTTTCTGATCACTATTCCCTGTGGATATGACTACCCACTCACTAGGCTATTATTACTTCAACAAACCCATGCACTTGTGGTACACATGCCAAAAGCATTTGTCAACAATACAATCCATATTGCAACACATATCATCCAAATCAAAGAAGCTACCCAAATCTCTTTTGGGATATTGATGGAAAACAATGGGAAGCACCTCAAGAAGAATTTCAGATGTATGAGAAGCTTTAAGAGGATGTTCTTCGGTTGGAAAGAGTGTTGCCAAGATTTATTGAAGCAACCAATGCCAGTTTCCAAAATATTGAGGCCACATTAAGATGTCATGAAATCTCCATCAAAAACCTTGACCATCAATTAGGAGAGATTTTGGATATACTTGCTATGGAAAAAGAAGAATTTGAACAAGTAAGGCAAGTTTCTCCAGGATATGATGAGGCCATGAACAACATTAAGCAAGTAGGGCAAATTGAGTACATTTCTGTAAAAAAACGAATATAAAGAAGATGAACACCATTTTGAGAATTTTGATTACAAGTTTCTCCCGAATATGATGAGGTCATGAACAACATTGAGGAAGTAGGGCAAATTGAGTACATTTCTGTAAAAAAACGAATATAAAGAAGATGAACACCATTTTGAGAATTTTGATTGCATCGATGAATATTGTGCTTGTGAGGAAGGAACTTTTCAAGGGGGTTTTCTAATATCATGGTCCTTTCAAACTGAAAATACACAAGAAGAAGCAAATCCTAAGGTAATGGAACAAGCATATCTCTTTGGGACTAATCAACACATAAATCGCAAGAAAGAGATATTGGGTTTCGGAAAAGATATGGGAGGGAGATTTAAATCATCCAATGACCCACCTGTGACAAGCTTGGACAATTTCCAACCCAAATTGTTTCCTTGGAGGCCAAAAGTAAGATGGTTGGACTCTCCAACAAATACTCCACCCTGGCAACTAGATATTTTTTTTAAAGGAAGTAGCTATGCAATTTCTAGTTGGGAGGAACACATTCTTTTTAAGCCTACATAAGGTAAGGAAAAGGTACATCAAGCTTAATGACGTAAAACAAGCGCTTCGTGGGAGGCAACCCAAGTTTTTACATGTTTTCTAGTTTAGAATTTCATTTCTACAGGAATAAATGTTCATCAGTGGATGTCAATATTTATTTTTGTTGATGTTGAGTTCTTCATGAAAATTTTGGTGATTTAGTTAATATATATGTGTGTGGCATGGTTTAGGATGATATTCATGTTTTTAGTTGGGAAATTGGACTTAATTTGATGACATTTTCTCTGTGGATGTGTTCTGTAGAAATTCTGCAGCCCACGCGGTCGGGTAGAATTTTCACGCATTTGTGTACAATACTCACACCCCTATGTGGAGTTTTCACACCCCCATGTGGGGTAAATTAATGAAGAGGACCACTATTCACCATATTCATTCACACAACCCTTCATCTTTCTCACACACCCACACCAAGAGACACACATCTTGGGCTCCCAACTATTTTTGCTTAGTTATTTAAAGTTTTAGAAGCTTTTTTCTGGCCATTACAATAATTTTTCTTCTCCGATTCACACCGGTAAGCCCTCACTTATCCTCACCTTCTCCATGCCTTCATTTTCAAATCCATGGTGATTTCTTGGCTTTTAGATGTTATTTTTCATGGAAATTCGTGTTAAAACACACTAAAATGTTTGTAATCAAGTTTGGAGGGCCGTTGACGTCAGACCTTGGCCTTTTAGCAAAGGTGGGGCATCCACGCGGGCGCGTGGCCAAGCCCACGCGACCGCATGGGCTGATTGGCATCCCATGCGGTCACGTGGGCTCTTTGCCTCGCGGTCGCATAGCCACAGGGTTGCGTGGCCCTTCTGCCAGCCCCACCACACTGCAACGCGGTCTTATGGCCCCTGGCTGGGCTAACCATACACCCAGTTGGGCACGTGGCTTGCCCACGTGCCGCATGGGCTGGAAATGGTTCCAATAAGAACATGCGAGCGCGTGGCTTGCCCACACGCCCGCGTGGATTCTTGCACCTTGCCATTTCATGTAAATTTGCATTTCATTGGCAATTTCCTTGCATGTATGACACCAAGGACCAAAACGGTTGCTCCAAAATGCCTTGATTGTATATAGCTGACCTTGGATGAGAACATTCTTTTTGATGCACCAGCAGTTCTAGCAAATGATACCAATGCTTGAAGTGTCCCACTCACGAGACTTTAGTTTTCTTTAGTTTTGTTTTCATGTCTAGTATTCTTTACTACTTTAGTTATCTTTATACTTTGTTTTGATTGTGCAAGTTGTGCTTTATTTTGCTCATTCATAAGAACTCGTGCATCTTTTCTATTTTCTGTTGAGCTTCACTGAACCCCTTGTATCCGTGCAGATGGCCTTGAGAGTAATGTTGATGATGTTTTTATCATGGACGTGTGAGCTTCACAACTTGTACGATATAACACACCTATGAGTTGGACTCCACGAAACGATTAATGAGGAGTTCAAGGGAGTATTATTTCAATTGCGTTCCTGCACACATTTTGCTTTTATTGATAATATTTTTATCATGTACATGTGTACATTGAGGACAATGTACATCTTAAGTGTGGGGGAGGGTTCACCTTATACATGACTCATACTTGTGTTTTCATGAGCATGCTCTTCTTGCCAATGAAGGTTCACCTTAGGGTTAAGAGTTTAATTCTTAGGTTTTGGAGGTTGTAAAAACTTGGTTTTATCATGCTCTAGGTTTCATCCAATTTTCTTGAATATTTTTATCCGATTGCTCTTTATGCACTTTTCTCACTCATTAGACCTATGAAAACTCTAGTTCATTATTTTTTGGAACTTTAGTGTGCTAGTTTTATTCGAAAAAATTAGAAAAATAGAAAAATGTGAAAAAAATTAGAAAAAATAATTCATAAATTTTGTTTTGATTGTACATAGGGGGTGGAAAGAGATACCACCTATGATGTATGTAGCTACTCTCATAAGTCGGATACTTGTTATGCCCTAATGAGAGAAAGAGTTATCTCATGGGATGTGTGAAAGCGACCACCATTGATCGAAAGAGCTACTACCACGAAAGTGTGAAAGCCACTCGAGAGGCATCTCGAGAAAGGGCTACCTTAGAGGTTTTGTTAAGCTACTACTTATTCTTGTTGTCTATAAATAAGTCCCGTTTTAATAAGAACTTTGTAGTGGATGTAGTGTTGACATGAGTTGTGTTTTTCACATACACATACGCTTTCGGACTTCATTACTTTCATTTTTTATTGGATTATTTGCTAGAGTATTGATTGATTTATCTAGTGTTTGACTCTCCCCATAGCTTTAGAATTTTATTCTTGTACTCTCTTGGTGAACCTAATGCCAAGTACTTCTTTTTTCTTTCCATGAGTTTAATGTTTAAATTTTGCTTGAGGACATGCAAAGGTTTAAGTGTGAGGGAGTTTGATAAGTGCTTGAGTAGACATATTTTTCTATGTATTTTACATGCGTTGAGCATCATTTTTACCATGGTTTATGTATCATATAGTGTATTTGGTGTTCTTTTGTGCAATTAGGTTGTGAATGCCTTCAAGGGAGAAAAAGAAGCAAAGATAGACTATGAAAACACATTTTGGGAGTTCTTGTTTAATCCAAGGATCAAGATACAAAAGGAGCTCATGAACATGGAGGTGTGTGCCAACTTCCAAGAGGATTCAAGCCAATTTACTAGTTGAAAAGGCACAAAGGCAGTCACATCTCTATGCTTCTACTATTTGTAAAGGATGCAAGACCTTTCAAATGATGAGTCGACGAAGAAAAGTCTTATAGCCTACCACATGGACGTGTGCCCAACCATGAGTCCTCAAGAGAAAAGTGTTTGAACCACGTTTATGAAGAGGACTGTAGCTAAGTACTATAACAAAACACTGTAGTATTTTACTGTAGATGTAATGTAGCAAAAAATACTATTTATGCGACCACATGGAAATTCCTGCAGCTCACGCGGGCGCATGGACGCATTTTGTGCTGATAAATAACCCTCTTGCCCTATTTTTTGACATCTTTTGTGCGGCTCTTGAGGGCTGAGACGGTTAGGATTTGGAGAGGAGGTCTTTGGGGCTTGGAGGCATTTCTTCACCAACTTTGATCGATTCCTTCTCCGTCATGGCATTAAGGAAGCTACCGGATCGGAGTGGATCCTTAAAGACATCGAAGCTCTCTATCAGGGCCATCAGTTCATATATAGGGGCGCTTATTTCTATGGCTTTTATATACTTTCATTCATTGATGTTTTATTATGTATATTTGATAAGTGCTTGAGTAGACATATTTTTATATATGTTTTACATGCATTGAGCATCATTTTTACTGTGGTTTATGTCTCATATTGTGTATTTGGTGTTCTTTTATGCATATAGGTTGTGAATGCCTTGAAGAGTAAAAAGGAAGCAAAGATAGCCTATAAAGACACAATGTTGGGAGTTCTTGTTCAATTCAAGGACCAAGACACGAGAGCAATTCATAAACATGGAGATGTGTGCCAACTTCCAAGAAGATTCAAATCAATTCATTATTTGGAAGGGCACAAAGGCAGCCACATCTTTATATTTCTTCTCTTTGTGAAGATTGCAAGACCTCTCAAAGATACGTCGATGAAGAAAAGTTTTATAGCCTACCACATGGACGTGTGTCCGGACATGTGGCCTTAAGAGAAGAGTGTTCGGATCGCGTTTTGTGAAAAGTACTGCATCAATTTCACTGTAGCAGAACTGTAACAAAATTACTGTTCA
Organism: Dioscorea cayenensis subsp. rotundata; assembly: GCF_009730915.1. Lineage (NCBI taxonomy): Eukaryota > Viridiplantae > Streptophyta > Magnoliopsida > Dioscoreales > Dioscoreaceae > Dioscorea > Dioscorea cayenensis. Next base: position 18,010,614 of record NC_052478.1, read on the forward strand.
CGCTGCCGCGTGGAAATTCTTGCAGCCCACGCGGGCGCGTGGAAAATCCACACGGGCGCATGAGGGCACGTGACAGGCACGATCTAAGGCCTATAAATAGCCGTTTTGCCCTATTCTTTCTCATCTTTTGTGCGGCTTTTGAGGGGTGAGACGGCTAGGGTTTGGAGAGGAGGTCTTTGCGGCTTTGGAGGCGCTTCGTCACCAACTTTGATCGATTCCTCCTCCGTCATAGCATCAAGGAAGCCACCGGTGAACCTAGCTTCGGAGTGGGTCCTTCAAGACGTCGAAGCTCTCCATCAAGGCCATCAGTTCATATATAAGGGGGTTTATTTCTATGGTTTTAATGTACTTTCATTCATTGATGGTGTGTTTTGTATGTTGCTCCATGGAGAGCTAAAACCCTAGAGGGTATTTGGGCTTGTGAACCCTAGGATTCTCATCTTTTGTGAATTTGCTTAGTGTTTCTATTTAATCCGAGTTTGTTTAAGTTTTAATCTTGTATTCTCATTGCTTGTTTATTTAATTAATCCTTGTGGTTGATTGGATTTGCATGATTTGTTACTTTGATGTGAGAGAGGTCTCCATTAGAGTTAGAACTTCAAGATTGAAGAGGGTTGAGAGGGTGAGTCATGAGATAGTGGAGTGTCCCCTCTCCCTTCCGATTGAGTGTATTCTATCTCTGTTCCATAAGCTCTATGCAACCATATTTGGTGTGAGGCGTGAGATTGAGAGATTTCTCCACCGGGACCTTGTAGGGGGTTAGGATCCTTCGCCGGGAATTAGGGTTGGATCAATCTTTAGGAATCGGATACACCTTTTGGAATCCCTAGAGTGCTTTGCAGTCATATGTGGTGTGAGGTGTTGAGATTGAGCGATTTCTCCACCGGGACCTCGTAGGGGACTAGTATCGGTGATCGGGAGGCCGGATCCGATTATATTTGGATTTCCACGACTTAACTTACTCATCATAGAAACACTTTGCTTATTTGGTACCTAATACCTGAATCCTAGGGGGAGCATTGCCCGAATACCCCACTTTTACTGATTGAGATCTCCATCCATTTAACCCTTGCATATTCGTCTCCGGTATTCACTTCTTCGCACATTAGATCACCACACCTTTCCATTGATCATTAGGTTAGAAACCAGAGAAGAAGTTAGTACTCGTAGCCCTGTTCCCTGTGGATTCGACTACCTACTCACCGGGGTAATTATTACTTCGACACCCGTGCACTTGCGGTACATACACGCATATTCGGACGCGTGTCAATATTGCTCTATGGAGAGCTAAACCACTACAGGGTATTTGGGCTTGTGAATCCTAGTATTCTAATCTTTTGTGGATTTGCTTTGTGTTTCTATTTAATCCAAGTTTGGTTGAGTTTCAAACATGTTCGCCTAATGCTTGCTTGCCTTATTGATCTTATGGTTGTTTGGTTTGCATGATTTGGTGCCTTGGTGAGAGAATGGTCTCTATTAGGGCTAGAACCCCAAGATTGATGAGGGTTGAGAGGGTGAGTCATGAGATAGTGGAACATCCCTTTTCCCCCTCTGATTGGTGTATTCTATCTCTGTATTCCCTAAGCTTTATGCAACCATATTTGGTGTGAAGCGTGAAATTGAGAGATTTCTCTAGCGAGACCTTGTAGGGGGTTAGGGACCTTTCACCTATAAGTATGGTTAGGCGTGTTCATAGGAATCGGATACATCTTTTGGAATCCCTAGAGTGCTTTGCGATCATATGTGGTGTGAGGTGTTGAGATTGAGCGATTTCTCCACTAGGACCTCGTAGGGGATCAGTATCGGTGATGCGGAGACAGGATCTGATTATCTTTTGATTTTCACTACTTAATGTACTCATTGGAGAAACACGTTGCATTCCTAGTACCTAATACTTGAATCCTGGGGGGAGCATTGCCTGAATACCCCACTTTTACTGATTGAGATCTCCCTCTATTTTACACTTGCATAGTCATCTTCAATATTAATTTCTTCGCACATTAGTTCAACACACCATCCCATTTATCATTAGGCTAAATAGAAGAGAAGCAGTTAGTATTAGTAACCATGTTCCCTGTGGATTCGACTACCCAACTCACAGGGTATTTTATTACTTCGACACACATGCACTTGCAGTATACACATGCAATTCGGGTGGGGTCACTACTCAACTTCCCTTAAGGCTAACAAAAACAACAAAAGACCAAAAAGCTCTTAAAAGAGTGTTGAAGATAGAATTGAACATTTTAATGCCAAAATCATTGTGATGGGCTGGTTGGAGTGTATAAGGTAGAAGTAATTGTGAAAAAGCATGAAGGTGCATTATAGATAAAACAGGACACATTCAAGCACAGATAAAGTACAACTCACATCTATCATTCTTTTGAGCTAGGAAGTCCTTAACAATGAAATCCTAGCTATCATCAGTAATTTAAGCATGTAATTTCAAAAAATTTTAAAGTTCGTGAAAGTCCACCCCACACATAAAGATGCACATTGGCCTCAATGTGCCTAATCAATAGAATGCAGCAATATAGACAATAAAAACATAGTAAGGGGGTTTCATGAACTTCCCTGAGTCTCAAAGCATAAGTCTTGAAGCCCATGAGATTGGAGTGACGACCAAAGATCATGGTAGATGATGGAGAAAGGAAGTGTACTCGATACCCTAATTCCATCATGCAAGGTAGAAAGGTATATCATCTCAAGGTGCCCATCACACACGAAGAAAGAAAAACAAAACAAACAAGCAAACAACTAACACAACAAAAACAATTAAACCAAAATAATCCAAGCAAGTCCTTTGTGCAATCAAAATCATTATGTCCAATTCCCTCCATTGCAAGTGTTGTAGGGGATTTACAAGAATGCTACAAGTGTCAAACAAATTCAAAGGGAGTTCCATTCCAAAGTTACTGTAGCACGAACAAAAATTTTGCACGAGTTTCCCCTTGTTTTTGAAGCCCAAAATTTACAAATAATGCCTCAAAATGCAAATAAATAAAATACGAAACATCCAAACAACCATTCCGAAAGTTTGGAGCAAGATAAGCATGTAAATCATAAAGAAAAAAACAAGTTTGCATCTTAACTGACACACCCCTTGCGTGTGACCCGTAAGTGTACGGGTTTGTCAAAGTAATAAATCCCAGGTGAGTGGGTATCATATCCATAGGGAGTAGGAAATAAAAGTACCAAGATTGCCACTTAACCGAGCGAAGATGAAATAATGATTATGTTGATAAGATGTAATGTAGACAAAATAAAAGAAATAAGAAAGAGAGGCACAAAGAAGTGGGGTACTCGAATATTGTTCCACCTAGGATTATCGCTTCAAGTGCAAAACTAACTATTATGCTTCCTAACTAATGCTCAATGAGTCGTGGGCATCCTAAGATACACGGTCCCAAACCTAAGATCAACTGTAACTAACTCTACACTATGCCCCGGCGGAGAAATAGATCAGTCTCGACACCTCACACTGCGCAAAGTCGCAAGAAGCTCTAGGTATTCCAAGTGATAAACCCTATTCCTATATGTAGACCTAACCCTTTTGTCCAAGCGAAAGGCCCCTAGTCACAATTAAGCCCCAGATACTAAAGTTCATTTCAACGCTTCACTTTGTCGCTCGCGGAACTAAGTCCCAACAGAGTTCATCCTTTAGCACTTCACTCTATTGTGACCACAAAAAACTCTAGGAAATAGAGGTAGGATAAATCACATCGGAAGGGAAAGAGTACACTTCGCTACCACTCAACTCACCCTCTCGACCCTCTCCAATCTAGCTTTATCTGGTCCTCATGGTGTGTCACTTATCCACAAAGGCTACCAAGATGGACTCTCAACCCTAGTGTGACTCTAAGAGAGAAATCATTCAACAAGCATTCAAGATTGGAACTCAATTAAAGACATCAATTAAGGAAAGCATAATAAAAGATCAATGAAACAAATACATCCTAGGGTTCACAAATCCAAGTACCCACTAGGGGTTTAGCTCTCCATGGAGCAAGATACAATCAATGATAGAATCGAAAGTAAAAAACAAGTAATCCATAGTAAAACCCCCTCGGTATTCGTGTCGATGGTTTTGTGGAGTAGCCTCGTCCTCTCCAAAAATCCCCTTGTCAAGCCTAAGGCACACCTCGCCGGATCAGTGTCGACGAAAGCTCCCCCAATAACTATCTTCCAAGAGAAACGCGGTGTCGAAGCCGTAGAACCACTCCAAAAGCCTTGCCAATACCTCTCTAAACCTTAGCCGCAAGCCTCTCAAGAGTTGGAGAAAAGATGGGAAAAAGGCCTCCTAAATCGGGCTGAATCGCAGCTTTAAATAGGCTGGAATCGGGCATCCACACGGCCCTGTAGATGTTCTACACGCCCCTGTGGAATTTGCACACGCCCCTATGGAAATTCCACATGGGCGTGTGGATTCTCTAGAACCCTGATTTTCTACGGGCTGTGAACACTAACTACTACAGTGTTTTACTACAGTATCCCCGCCAAAATGCTCCCGATTCAATGTTTTTCATCGAGGTAACATAAACAGGCACACGTTTATGCCGTAGATCGCGTCGTTTCTTCAATAAACAGACTCATTAGTGTAGATTTTTCTATTATTGCACGAGTTGGAATACGCAAATGTGACTACCTTTGTTCTCCTCCAAACCATGTGATTGCTTGAATACACAGAGGTTGGCACACATTCATTTATTTTTGAATCCAACTTGTGTCTTCGCGTTTGTTCCTTACAAGATTTCATCAAATAGTGCATTCACGATCTATATTAGCTTCTTTCTTACATATTTGGATCCACAACCTTACATGCACCAAAGTAACACAAATACACATATATTAGTGCTAAAACCTGATAAAAGTAATGCTCAACGAAAGGAAAGAATACTTCGCATTCTTAAAACATAAGCACTTATCAATCACCGATTGATTTTCGCTCTAGCCAAGTAGCAACATTTCTTGTTTCTAGACATCTGTTCCCTGTGGATTCAACTACCCACCCTTTAGGTACTTTATTACTTCAACAACCCATGCACTTGCGGTACACACACGTAAAGGGTGTGTCATACCTCTTCTACTTCAACCACAACTCAATCCACCCATTAAAATATCCGTCTTGTGACCACTCGAGCGAAAAACAACATCCACAAACCACTAACTAAGATGACTTTCACAACTGTCCTTTCTCAATCATCAGACGTTGAGCCTCATACTGTTACCTAGGCCCTAAAACATCCAAAATGGAGACAAGTTATGAATGATGAATTTGATGCTCTTGTTCGGAATGGAACTTGGGAGAGCTTGTTCCATCTACATTTCTACATAATCTTATTGGCTGCAAATGGGTTTTTCGTAGTAAACGGCTTGCTGATGGTTTTGTTGATAGGTACAAAGCTAGACTAGTTGCCAAAGGTTTTCATCAGTGACTTGGCGTGGATTATCATGACACTTTTAATCCAATTGTTAAGCCAACAATAATATGCCTTCTTATAAGCTTGGCTGTCAGTAGAGGTTGGCAATTGCGACAATTGGATGTTAATAATATCTTCCTTCAAGGCCATCTCTCCAAAGATATTTACATACCCCAACCTCTAGGATTTGTTGAATGCAACAATCCAACCCATGTATGCTAATTAAAGAAGGCTATATATGGATTCAAGCAGGATTCAAGGGCTCGGTACCTTGAACTTCGCCAATTCCTCATTGAGTCTAGGTTTGCCAATTTTCATGTAGACATGTCTCTATTCATACTCCACTTAGGCACGCCTATTGTTGGGCACGGGTATTTTTTTGGCCCGGCTCGACCTAACTCACTGGGCAGGGTTTATGACCCTTCACCAGCCCATATTACAGCGGGCCCGATTACTAGTCAACATTTTTATAACCCCGCAGCCCGACGGGTGGCCCAATCAACCTGCAGGGTTTCACCCCGCCAACCCATCGGTTTAGCATTTTATTTAATTATTTCTGAAACTTTTTTCAAAAACTTGGTTTTCATGAGATCGAACCCAAGAGTTGTGTTTAAACAAAAGAGAGTCCCGATCCACGGAAACTTTGGTTATAGGATTAGGAATATTTTTATATAAATATATATATAAGAAATTAATGTATGTAAATCTATAGATAAGAAATGGATGTCGATGTTGAAACACTACTCTCCAATCTGAAGAGAATATCAGTATTGATATAAACTTCAACGTGAATTATGGTAAAAGTTAATATAAATTGTTCTCCTAAATATTGAAATACAAATTTTCATGAGTAGAAGCATACTTAAATTCAACAACAAAAACTAGAGTCAAAAAGTCCTAAAGTTAGTGATTTTTGTAACTAAAAACATGATAAGTTATGCTCGGTTTTAATAAAAATGAGACCGTTGGCAAAATTATGATAATTTTTTAAAAATTAATTTTACTAAATAATAAATTATATAATAAATATATACATATATAAATTATTATTATTAATTACAACAAATAAAATTATGATAAAAAATCATTTAGAGATTTGAAATCTATCTTTAATCCTGTGCTTAATTTCCTGCAATGTATGAAAAAAATCTTAATGATAATATAAGATTATGTGGATAACGTAGTAGTAAATAAAATTTTAGATATTATTTAAAAAATATGAATTGTGCGTGATAACTTTGATTTAAAGTAGGAGAAATATAGGGATTTTAATTTCTCTTGTATTAAAAAAGATACACAAACAATTTAATATAATTAGCTTTGATTAAGAAACAAATTATTGGAATATTTTTAATTTATGTTTTAGTTATTATAAATTAATTTGATTTGTCTCAAAATTTATTAAAATTTTTGTTTGTTTTTTATTTTAAATTTATTTGACAAAATCAGTTAATTATTTTTAATTTTTAAAATATTTTTCAATATTAAAAAATGCTGCGGCACGTGCCCAATACGCGCTCGGCAAAATAATGAGCGCATGTAGGCACTTTGAGTATGTTATGTGTGTGCATGTGCACTGAGAGTGTGACTATGTGCTTAACACATGCTCTACACACATATGGCGTGTCACCAACATTCTCCAAAATCTATTATTGCCTTCAATAATTATTCATTTTGAAAAAAGTATATACAAATGGCAACTTGTTTGTAATACACGAAAGTAATGCATTTAAAAAGCATTCATTTTAAAAAAATTATTAAACAAACCCAACTTATTTGATAACAATAATGTAAAGTAACTGTATTTACACACAAAACTAAATGGTAGCCTTTATATTATTTTATTATTATTTCAAATCATATATTAAATTATTTCATTCCTCCCTTGCATATAGCCCTCTACCACCAATTAATTTCATACCAAACTTTTAATTTTACTAAATTATCAAGTTTTTCTTCTAAATACCCCTAAACTCTCCTTTCTACTAAAAATTCCACCAATTGGAAATTATTAAGGTTAGATTTTTATTTTGTATTCTTTAATGAATTTAAATTTGCATGCTAATAATTATTTTGTTTAGTAAATTCATCTAATTACTTCAATTTTATTCTATTAGTTAGTTGTTAATTTATGTCTTATTTACTTGCTATGATTAGTTATTTCAATTTTTAGTTATTCTAGAGTAATTTAATGCGATTTTTTTCCTATTTTCCTTGTTATTTTGCTTTAGTGTTAATTTACTTTATTTACTAGCATTTTTTAAAAATTTTATGTTTAATAAATAATGTTTAAAGTTTAAATTATTTTTTGTTTCATATTTAATTTTGCTTATGTTTAATTAGTATTATTTAAATTTTTTAAAGTTATATATATTTAATGTTGTTTACTTATTTTGTTATTAAGCTAAATTTTTATTTTTGCATGTAACTCTCCATGACTCTATAGCCCTAGAAATATTTAATTTTGTAGATTTTATTTTTAATGTTATTTTATTTCTTGGGTAAGTTTATTTTTCTCTATAATTCTTTAGGAATTTGTAATTTTAATAATTTTTTATTTCATATTTTTTAAATTATTTCATTTTGTTATTTAATTTTTCTTGGCATTGTTTATTTTATTTTATTATATTTGTTATTTTACTTTTTATGTAACTATGTAATAATTGTTATTTTAATTATTTTATTTACCCATTATTTTAATTTTTCATTGATTTTATTTTTATTAACTTTAGAAAAATTTTAAAATGGTATCACGTGATGAAAGCTCGAAGAAAAAGAGTGTCATTGGTTCAACCTTGTTACCTAGCAAAGAGAGTAATGAATGGCAAGAATATGAAAGTTTGACCGAGGAGCCGACACTGTCTACTTTGCCTTTACAGACTAGAGGAATAAATCCCTCGACAGAATCTACTCCTAAATCAGATATTTTTAAAGTGCATTTTACAAAAATGTATAATAATGATGGTAGTATAACCCATGCTAAATATAATTATTGTAAATCCTAATTTAAGCAAAGCAAGGGAGGAGGGTATAACACATTTACTAGACATTTGGAGAAAAGACATCCTGACAAGTTAGGACATCCTCTAACACAATCTCAAATTCGATTCACCGAAGACAAAGTTATGGGTTCTCACTCTTCTTTATTTATGTTTTCTCAACCATGATATAGGGATAATATAGCGAGAACAATTTCTGTGGAGCACTTGCCATTCAACTTTGCGGAGCGATGCTAAGTGCTAGAATGCATCAATAAAACATTAAAACTGGCATGCAAAAAGATTTCAAGGAGGACTATTCAAAAAACAATTTTCAAACAATACAAACACGGTAAAGAACGACTCTATGATTATTTTCATGCTTGTACCTCTTCTATTTCGTTGTGTTTAGATATATGGACCAATGTATTCCATGAAAATTCTTTTATGGGTATTACGGCACATTGGATTGATGACTCATAGAACATCTATAAGTGGGTCATTGCTTTTAGGGTATTCAATATGGCCCATACCGCTGATAACAATTATAGGATGATTCATGGAATCATCGAAGAATATGGTTTGACTTTTAATATTTTCAATTTATTTTTGATAATGCTTCTACTTATACTGCCTCAACTAAACCTTTGGAAGACTATTTGAGACCTCATGTGGGTGAAAATATTTTCATATTAGATGTGCTTGTTATGTAATGAACCTATTTGTGCAAACCGGGCTAGTGTCCGTAAATAATTTGTAGAAGCAATTAGGGATGTGGTATCATATAGAGGAAGGAACATGACCCTCATAAAACAATGGGCTTGTTATTGTAGAATAAATAACATGAGTACCAAAAAAGTTCCCGAAAAATGTTAAGACTAGATGGAACTCTACTTATCAACTTCTTAATACAACATTCTCTTATATGACATTGTTAACTGCTTTTGTTAATGAATCTTTGCCTAGTTTTAGTTTATTTGAATATCAATGGGATATTGCTACTAGAGTTATGGATTTACTTTCTGTGTTTAATACATGTACAAATTTATTTTCGCAAGTTAATTTTCCTCTGCACATTTATTCTTATATGGTGTTGTTAATGTTGTCAAGCAATTGTGCAAGTTTAGATTAGATGCTCAATTAGTTATGAGCCTTATGGAAATGAAAGCTAAGTGGTTAAGCTACTATAGAGATAACTTTTTGTTGCTTTAGTTGCATTTGTTTTAGATCCTAGGCAAAAGTTAGAAGGTTTATTTGCATACTTAGAAGCTTATTATAAGTTCCAAAGGTTTAATGGAGGTTAGGATTCCCAATCATGGGCCATGAGTGAGTTAGAGACTCAATGGTATGCATCGGAGTCTGACATCTTTATAGATGTTAGTGCAATTGTAGGTAATGTTAAGTCACAACTTTTTAAATTGTATGAGAACTATTCCTCTCGTTATGGCCATATAATTCCACAGGTTACAACTGAGGCGATAGGAAAATCTAGCAGTAGTGGGGGAAAATCATTTTGGTAAAGGAAAGCAAAGAAGAAGCCTAGGAGTTCGCAGTACTCGGAAGTCGACCTGTACTTGAACACTACATTACAACTCTCAGAAGACATGAATGTAGATATAACCTTCAACGTTCTTAAGTGGTGGAAAGGCAATAGAAATATGTATCCTATTATTTTATTGATTGTAAATGATATTTTTACGTGCCCTATGTCTATAATAGTGTGCGAGCAGAGTTTCAGTGCAAGTGGAAATATGTCTGACACAACATTTTCACAATTGTTGGCGCCTGCCACATCCTTTGCTTGTGTGTACCGTAAGTGCATGTGTTGTCGAAGTAATAAAGTACCCTGGTGAGTGGGTAGTCGTATCCACAGATAATAGCGCTCATAAACACAAGTATTGCTATTTAACTATTGTGAAAATGATTGATGAGTTGTGTGAATAATATTGATTGATCGCCCGCAAGTGTACGGGATCGCCAAGTAATACCCTGTGAGTGACACAGGGGTCGTAGTATTCCACGGGGCCAAGGAAGTATTATTACTCACTCTTTACCTATTATCTAGCCTACAATTCTTAATATGAAGAACAAATGAAATAAAATAAAATAAACTAACTAATCTATGGCCGGGTAACTAGCACACAAATGTGAATAAACAAGGAAGTATCAAGCATGAGAAGGTAGTGTTTGGACAAGGAATCCACCTAGGGTTGTCATTAAGTCCCGAACTAGGATGAGTTAAAGATGCATTGATGATAATTGAGACCAAGAGACCTCGTTAGTAGATTAGCCCCAATCTCTCGGTGACTAACCCCTGATCCCATACGAATGTCAATCGGAATCTCTTCCGGATTAACACATCTATGATCGCATTAAGTTCTTGGAGTTCTCTAATAGGAGTAAACCTACTATCCTTCGGCTTAAACCTAGCAATGGAGGGCTACCAACACCTGATCTCTCGGCGTGTAGGCACAAGTATCCCCTTTCAATCTCTCCTAGATCTAGTACACGTGAGTAGGTCACATCTACACATACAACTCATAGTAGAATTACGGATCTCTCCATACATGTAATCCTAGACATGAAAGCATGAAAGATTGAATCTCAAACAACCATCAAAATCAATGAAGAACAACATTCCAAGTTCATACACAAGATTAGCCCTAGGGTTCATCCAAATCCAAACACAATAATAAGTTAATCCCTCATGACAAGGGACACTTAAACAACATACAAGGAAAATAAAGACAATAAAGAAGCAAGAAAAACCCCCTCTACGGTCTTGATCCCCTTGAATCGATGAAGCCTTGAATGGTGATGCAATGGTGGCTTAGATCTTCACTCCAACTCCTTCTCCTATGCTCCTCTCCCTCTTGGTGATGATACGTGCTCGTTTCCCCCAAGGATCATCGCCGGAGGATGGCCGGAAGGTCTCAAGATTGTGTGGTGGCGGCGGCCCAAGAGGCCAAGAAGAAGTCTCCTTAAAAGTCTTCCAAGATCCCTAATATACCCTCCAAATGGCCTCCATCCCGAGTGCCATGCCACTCGCTATGGAGCTCAACATTGACACTATTTGGGGTAGGCAAACTCCATCAAGTAAATTTCTATTATAGCTACAGTGACCATCCCGGGCTCCATACCGGGCACCACTGAGGCCGTATACCATGATTAGATTCCTGACTCAAAAACTCCCCATGTACTACAGTGTAGCTACAGTGTTTCTGCTACAGTGCCGAGCTACAGTGCCACTACTACAGTACTCCAACTACAGTCTTTTGTTACAGGGAATACGCTACAGTACTGCGACCTGGTTTTTCTTCTCTTTTTCGCCCGAATCATATCTTCATGTCTTCCATGGCGCTCCCGTGCCCTTAATAGCAAATAACACACGATTAAGCACAAAACGGACATCAATTTTAATGAAAATACATGCTAGAGGTAACAAATACATATACTAAAATACGTACATTTAGACACTTATCAAATATCAATGCAAATAAAAATAAAGAAAAGAAAAGAAAGTGCAATACGAATAAGGAGAGACAATCGATAGAAAATGGGGCACCTGGACATTGCTCGCCCTAGGACTATTATTTCAAGTGCAAGACTAATCATTATACCTCCTAAATGATGTTTGATGCCTCACACTGTGCAAGGTTGCTTAAAGCTCTGCTAAGTGCTTGTGTGATATTAATGCGAAGCATTCTTTCCTTATGTTGAGCATTACTCTTCTCGGGTTTTTACACTAATATGTGTGTTTTTATGTTACTTTCGTGCAGGTAGGGTTGTGAGGCCGAGTATGAAGGAAAGAAGCCAATGTGGATCATAATGCACCGATTTTTGAGAAAATCTTGCTAAGGTTCAAACGCGAAGACATAGGTCGGGTGCGAGATGCTAGAGTGTGTGACAACCTCCTCGTATTTTATTTGGCACATCCATTTGGAGGGGCACAAGGGCAGTCACACTCGAGCATTCCGACTTATGCACATTGAACAAGAGCTCCACCAACTTGTCTATCATTGAAGAAGCAAGTGATCCACGACGTGAATGTGTGCCCGTTTGCGTTACCCTGATGAAAGTATGGACTCAGGAAGTATTTTAGGCCAGGTACTGTAGCAAAACACTGTAGCAAAGTACTGTAGGAGCACTGTTTACAGCCGCCCGAGAAAACAGGAATTCAGAGAATCCACACGGGCGTGTGGAAATTCCACATGGACGTGTGAAAAATCCACAGGCCCGTGTGGTCGCCCGATTCCAGCCCTATTTAAAGCCGATTCAGCCCCGATTTCAGCATTCTTTTCTCCAACTTGAGAGAGGGCTTTGGCTAGGGTTTTGGAGAGGTTCTACGGCTCCGACAACGTCATTCCTTAGGAAGAAGGTTGGTAGGGGAGCTTCCGTCGAGGCGTATCCTATACCGGACGAGAGAATCCTTGGACGACGAGTAGAGGACTCTCCACAAGACCATCGACACGACCATCGAGGGGGTTTCTCTATGGATTCATTGCTTTTACATTCTATTTCTTTGATTGTACTTAGCTCCATGGAGAGCTAAACCCCCTAGTGGGTACTTGGGTATTTGTGCACCCTAGGGTGTATTTGTTTCATTGAATCTCTTTATTATGCTTTCAATTAATTGATGTTTATCGTGAGTTCCAACCTTGAATGCTTGATTGTATGAACATTTCCCTTAGAGTGACACTAGGGTTGAGAGTTCTTGTTGGTAACCTTGTGAGTGAGTGATACACCATGAGCGCTAGACAAAGCTAGATTGGAGAGGGTTAAGAGGGTGAGTCGAGAGGTACAGGAGCGTCCCCTTTCCCCTCCGACGTGATAGATTCTACCTCCGTTCCTCGAGTTCTTTACGGCCTTAATAGAGTGAATGGTCTAAGGATGACCTTCCGCTGGGGCTTAGTTGCGCGTGCAACGGAGTGAAGCGTTGAGGTGATCTTAGTATCTAGAGCTTAATTGTGGTTAGAGACCTTCCACCTGGACCAAAGGGTTAGGTCTATAATTAGGAAGAGATTTATCACTTGGAATCCCTAGAGCTCATTGCAACTCTATGCGAGTGCGAGGTTCAGAGGTTATCTAAACTCTCCTCCAGGACATGTATAGAGTTAGGCATAGTTGACCTTAGATTTGGGACTATGTAATTAAAGATTTCCACGACTCACCATTGCATTGATTAGGAAGCATAATAGAGGGTTCTTGCACTTGAAACAATTATCCTAGGCGGAGCATTATCCGAGTACCCCATCTTTATCGATTGCCTTACTTCCTCCTTTACTCGTGCTCTCTTACTTGTTGCTTTTACTTTTGAGAATTGAATCATTGTCATACTTATCACTATTGATCTTTCACATAGCTAAGAAGCGAATTAAGTGTTTTTATTCCCTACCCCCTATGGATTCGATACCCGCTCATCCAAGATTATTACTTCGACAAACCCGTGCACTTGCGGGATATACGCAAGGGTATCTTGTCAAGCTCTAAGGACTCCAAGTGATAAACCCTATTCTCTAATATAAATCTAACCCTTTTGTCCAGGCGAAAAACCCCTAGTCACAATTAAGCCCAGCACTAAAGATTAGTTCAACACTTCACTCTGTTGCTTAGCAACTAAGCCCCAGTAGAGTTTGTCTCTTAGTACTTCACTCTATTGTGACCGGAAAGAACTCTTGGAACGTGGAGGTAGGATAAATCACATTGGAAGGTAAAGGGGGCGTTCCGCTACCTCTTGACCTACCCTCTTGGCCTTCTCCAACCTAGCTTTGTCTAATCTTAATGGAGTGTCACTCATCCACAAAGATTACCAAGATGGATTCTCAACCCTAGTGTCACTCTAAGGGAAAATCAATATACCAAGCATTCAAGGATGGAATTCAATTAAAGAAGCATAATAAAAGTCAATGAAACAAAATCATCCTAGGGTTTACAAGTCCAAGCACTCACTAGGAGTTTAGCTCTCCATGGAGCAATACGCAATTAACAATGAAATCAATAGTGAAAACATGTAATCCATAGATAAAACCCCCTTGTAGTCCGTATTGATGGTCTTGTAGAGCCGCCTCGTCTTCTCCAAAAGATCCCTTGTCAAGCCTAGGGCATACCTCGCCGAATCGATGCCGACGAAAGCTCCCCCAATAACTCTCCTCCAAAGTAATGCGATGTCGAAGGCGGTAGAACAGCTCCAAAAACCTATGCAAAGCCTCTCCAAAACCTAGCAGCGAACGCCTCCAAAGATGAAAAAAAAAAATTAGGAAAAGATGGGGAAAAGATTCTTCAAAACGTCGTCAAGGTATTTATAGGGGCTGGAATCGGGCATCCACACGGCCGTGTGGAATTTCCACACAGCCTTCGTGCGCTGTGAACAATAACTGCTATAGTGATTTGCTACAGTAATGTGCTGCAGTACTTTGCCAAAATGCTCCCGAATGCACTCTTTTCATCAAGGACACATGAATGGGTACACATCCATGCGGTAGATCACGTTACGTCTTTAATGAAATCACATTGACGAAGGTCTTGCTAGGATTGCACAAATCGGAACACATGAGTGTGACTGCCTTTGTGCCCCTCCACTTTGTGTATTCGCTTAAGCACAATAGAGGTCAGCACACACCCACATGTCTTTGAGCACGACTCGTGTCTTTGTATTTATCCAATCAAAGAACTTCATCAACAATTGCATCCACGATCTACTTTTGCTCTCTTTCATCCAACTTTGTCTCCACAACTCTATATGCACAAAAGAACACAAATACACACGAATAAGCGATAAAATCTTATAAAAGTGATGCTCAATGTAAGAAAAAAATACTTCGTATTACTCATACACAAGCACTTATCAACGCCAAAAAATGTAAATTCGTTTGCATAAATAATTAAAAACATGCACAAATTCGACAATAAGAAGCAGAGATGGTAAGTCCAGAAGTAAGTGACTTTTTCTTCACCGATAACATGATGAGCACAACAACGACCCCAACACCAAGCAAGAGCTAGAACTTGACGCAGATGAACTACGTTGGCTTTGATTCCTCTAGCACCCAAGAGGATACGTAAGTAAGTTAATTTAATAAATCAACAAATTAAGTGTAAGCCAGACATTATAGCTTTTATTTTAAATTATTTAAATACCCAAGAGGATACGTAGGTATGTTATTTTGGCATGAGTTTTTTTTTTTCTGTGTGTAGAGTGTTAGTAATAAGCATGGGTAAAATTAGCAAGGAGGAGATGAAGATTTAAGAGCTAAAGCTCATGAAGCTCTCTTTTCCTTTTTTTTTTTAATTAAAGAAGGTAAATCTCCAAGTGAAGCTCTTCATGAATTGTTCTTTTATGTTGATTTTATATCTGGTGATCATCTCTCTTTTTCTTTACTTTCAATTATTTTATTTTATTTAATAATTTTTTTGTTCCTTTCTCTTTTGGTTTCTTTAGGGAGGGGTTTTTTCTTTACTTTCAATTATTTTATTTTTTTTAATAATTTTTTTGTTCCTTTCTCTTTTGGTTTCTTTAGAGGGGGGCGTAGAGTAATGACCGTTTTTTTCCTTTTTCTTTTTTTAATAATTTTTTGTTCCTTTCTCTTTCGGTTTCTTGAAAAGGGGAGGGGGCGTAGAGTAATGACCGTGGGTAAGATTAAGAAGAATACCAAACTTTCCCTTTTTTTTCTTTTTCTTTTTTTAATATTTTTTTTGTTCCTTTCACTTTTTGTTTCTACAGTGGGTAAGATTAAGAAGAATACCAAACTTTCTCTTTTTTTTTTCTTTTTCTTTTTTATTTGGTGAATCTTGAAGTGAAGCTCTTCATCAATGGTTCTTTTTTGTTGACTATTTTTCTTTTCCTTTATTTTTCGATTATTTTTTTAATGATTTTTATGGATTTTTTAAAAATTTTTCTCTTGATTTTTGTTTGTTAATTTTTATAATTTTTATATATGCTTTGAGTTAATTTTTTCAATGACTTTCGAATGATTTAAAAATTCTCTTGTAAGTTTTACTTTAATTTTTTAAAATTTTATTTATTATTACTTTTTAAAATTATATGTTATACTTTTTTTGTTAAAAAAAGCAATGGGGTCAGCTCAAGAATCCCCGGGGCGGGGGTAGAGTAATGACCGTGGGTAAGATTAAGAAGAATACCAAACTTTCTCTTTTTTTTCTTTTTCTTTTTTTAATGTTTTTTTTGTTCCTTTCACTTTTTGTTTCTACAGTGGGTAAGATTAAGAAGAATACCAAACTTTCTCTTTTTTTTTCTTTTTCTTTTTTATTTGGTGAATCTTGAAGTGAAGCTCTTCATCATTTGTTGACTATTTTTCTTTTCCTTCATTTTCAGTTATTTTTTTTTAATGATTTTATGGATTTTTAAAATTTTCTCTTCATTTTGTTTGTTAATTTTATAATTTTATATGTGCTTTGAGTTAATTTTTTCAATGACTTTCGAATGATTTAAAAATTCTCTTGTAAGTTTTACTTTAATTTTTTAAATTTTTATTTATTATTACTTTTAAAATTATATGTTATAATTTTTTTTTGTTAAAAAAAAACAATGGGCCAGCTCATGAATCAGCGAGTTTGTTTCTTGAGGAGGGGGGCGCCGTAGAGTAATGACCGTGGGTAAGATTAAGAAGAATACCAAACTTTCTCTTTTTTTTCTTTTTCTTTTTTCAATATTTTTTTTGTTCCTTTCACTTTTTGTTTCCACAGTGGGTAAGATTAAGAAGAATACCAAACTTTCTCTTTTTTTTTCTTTTTCTTTTTTATTTGGTGAATCTTGAAGTGAAGCTCTTCATCAATGGTTCTTTTATTGACTATTTTTCTTTTCCTTTATTTTCAGTTATTTTTTTTAATGATTTTATGGATTTTTAAAATTTTCTCTTGATTTTGTTTGTTAATTTTATAATTTTATATGTGCTTTGAGTTAATTTTTTCAATGACTTTCGAATGATTTAAAAGTTCTCTTGTAAGTTTTACTTTAATTTTTTAAAATTTTATTTATTATTACTTTTAAAATTATATGTTATAATTTTTTTTGTTAAAAAAAAAGCAATGGGCCGGCTCATGAATCAGCGAGTTTGCCTAGGTCAAGTGTGGGTCACCAGAAGGTGACCCACAACACACCAGGTTTGCAAGGCCAATTTGGCCCGTCGATCAGGCACTATTGCTAGGGCCGATTCTTGATTGGTCAAAGGCCAACCCGGACATGCTAAGTTAGGCCCATCATGCCTGATTGCCCAATTCATGCCCACCTCTACCCACACCAATGTTATTCAACACTACATTGACCTCTTGGCACAAAAATTTTCAAACAAGGATATTGTTGCCTTATCTTATTTTCTCAAAATTAAGGTTCTCACCACTCTGTCTAGTCTACTACTTACTCAAATGCGGTACATCACTAATCTTCTTGCCCGGACCAAAATGTATGGTGTACACCCTATTGCTACACCACTTGCTACACATGGAAATCTCACAGTTCATTCAATTACAACACTGACCCGCAGAATATAAAACCATTCTTGGTAGTCTACAATATCTTTGCCTCACTCGCACACACATGATGTGTGTTTTTAAGAAGCTTTCCTAATTCATGCATCACCCGACATCTAAACATTATAATGTTGTAAAATGGCTGCTTCGATATGTATGTGGCACACTGACGCATGGATTATTTCTTCATACGAATAATCCATTCCCTTTATGCCTTCTCGGATTCAAATTGGGCTAGCAACAAAGACGATTATACCTCTACAAGTGCCTATATATTCATCTATCTTGGTCGTCATCCTATCTCTTGGTCATCCACAAAGCGACGCATAGTTGCTCGGTCATCCACAGAAGTTGAGTACCAATTAGTTGCCACTACTACTTCAAAAATCAATAGGATTTGTTCTCTTTTCACAGAGCCTCTTCCTACGCCACCTGTTGTTTATTGTGACAATATTGGTGCCACCTATTTCTGCACTAATCCAGTATTTCATTCGCACATGAAACATGTGGCCATTGACTATCACTCTACTCGGGATCAAGTTCAATCAAGAGCTCTTCGTGTTACTCATGTTTCCTCAACAGATCAACTTGCCGATTGATAAGTGCTTGTGTGATATGAATGCGAAGCATTCTTTCCTTATGTTGAGCATTACCTTTCTCGGGTTTTTACATTAACATGTGTGTTTTTATGTTACTTTTATGCGGGTAGGGTTCTGAAACCAATTATGAAGGAAAGAAGCCAATGTGGATCACAATGCACCGATTTTGGAGGAAATCTTGCTAAGGTTCAAACGCGAAGATATAAGTCGGGTGCGAGATGCTAGAGTGTGTGCCAACCTCCCCGTATTTGAGTTTGCACAAGCATTTGGAGGGGCACAAGGGCAGTCACACTCAAGCATTCCGACTTATGCACATAGAACAAGATCTCCATCAACTTATCCGTCATTGAAGAAGCAAAGCGATCCACGGTATAAACGTGTGCCCGTTTATGTCACCTCGTTGAAAAATGGATTCGGGAGTATTTTTGGCATAGTACTGTAGCAGGTTACTGTAGCAAACAATGTAGCAATTGCTGTTCACAGACGACCGAAAATGACAGTTTCAGAGGATCCACACGGGCGTGTGGAAATTACCCACGCCCGTGTGGAAATTCCGCACGGGCGCGTGTACCGTACACGCCCGTGGAGTCGCCCGATTCCAGCCCTATTTAAAGCCGATTCGGTCCCGATTTTGGTATTCTTTTCTCCATCTTTTCCCCAACTTGCGAGAGGGTTTCGGCTAGGGTTTCGAGGGGTATTGGCCAAGGTTTTGGAGAGGTTCTACGGCTCCGACATCGTGATTCCATTAGGAAGAAGGTTGGTAGGGGAGCTTCGATTGAGGCGTATCCTATACCGGACGAAGGAATCCTTGGACGACGAGTAGAGGGCTTTCCACAAGACCATCGACACGACCATCGAGGGGGTTTCTTTATGGATTTATTGCTTTAACATTCGATTTCTTTGATTGTACTTAGCTCCATGGAGAGCTAAACCCTTAGTGGGTACTTGGGTGATTGTGAACCCTAGGATGTATTCATTTCATTGAACTTCTTTATTATGCTTTCAATAAATTGATGTTTATTGTGAGTTCCAACCTTGAATGCTTGATTGTATGAACATTTCCCCTAGAGTGACACTAGGGTTGAGAGTTCTTGTTGGTAACCTTGTGAGTGAGTGACACACCACGAGCGTTAGACAAAGCTAGGTTGGAGAGGGTTGAGAGGGTGAGTCGAGAGGTACAGGAGCGTCCCCTTTCCCCTCCGACGTGATAGATTCTACCTCCGTTCCTTGAGTTCTTTGCGGCCATAATAGAGTGAATGGTCTAAGGGATGAACCTCCGCTGGGGCCTAGTTGCGCTTGCAATGGAGTGAAGCGTTGAGGGGATCTTAGTATCTAGGGCTTAATTGTGGCTAGGGACCTTCCGCCTGGACCAAAGGGTTAGGTCTATAATTAGGAAGAGATTTATCACTTGGAATCCCTAGAGCTCATTGCAACTTTATTCGAGTGCGAGGTTGAGAGGTTATTTAATCTCTCCTCCGGGACATGAATAGAGTTAGGCATAGTTGACCTTAGATTTGTGACTATGTATGTAAGGATTTCCACGACTCACCATTGCATTGATTAGGAAGCATAATAGAGAGTTCTTGCACTTGAAACGATTTCCTAGGTGAAGCATCATCCGAGTACCCCATCTTTATCGATTGCCTTGCCTCCTCCTTACTTTTGCTCTCTTACTTGTTGCTTTTAATTGTTGAGAATTGAATCATTATCACACTTATCATTGTTGATACTCCATATAGCTAAGAATCGAATTAAGTGTCTTTACTCCCTACTCCCTGTGGATTCGACCCCGCTCACCCGGGATTATTACTTCGACAAACCTGTGCACTTGCGGGATATACGCAAGGGGATCTTATCACCGATGCTGTTACCAAACCACTTCCACAACGACTCTTCCAAGAATTAAGGATCAATATTGGCATCTCCTCTCTAGAGCTCAATTTTAGAGAATCCTTGTAATTAATTATAATCCCCTAATTCTAGGATAGTTTTCATTAATATTATCCCTATAATTAGTTGTAATCCCCTAATTCTAGGATAGTTTCCTATTTTGCGTAACTCACAGTAATACCAATCTTGTGTATTTTTTTTTTTTTGATAAAAATCTTGTGTATAGATATTCGTTCTAAATCAATGAAAACATATGCCATTGTTTCTCAATCTCCTCTGTATTTTCAACAGCTATAAGGAACTTGATATGCATATAATACAAGTTGTTTTCCCTTATTAATATTGATAAATTAGATATTTAATTGATCAAATTTATTAATGAAATTTATATGAAGATCCCCACATGATTTAAAATGCTTGAAGCATGCAAAAGTTCCCAAAAAATTTATTAATACAAAAAATTTTGTATGAATTAAAGAGATCTAAACATATGCAGTATACACCTTAGTAAATTCTCATTATTATTATTATTATTAAATGGCGTGTAAAAATTACCCAATTTGCCAATGTGACTTTTTAAAAGGTTCAGATCTAAGTTTGTTACTGTATATTTACATGATTTAAATATTATTGAAACTCCAAAAGACTTTTGGAAGTAGTATATTATTTAAATAAAAAATTTATTATGAAAAATTTAGGGAAACCAAGTTTTGTCTCACATACATGTTAAATATTTGAAAAATGGAATATTTGTTTATCAATCAACTTGGAGAAGATTTTAAAGTAATTTTGTATGAATTAAGTACACCCATTGAATACACCCAATATTTATGAGATCACTTACCCAATATTTGCAAGATCACTTAAAATAAATAAAGATCCATACCTACATTAGAAAAAAATGAAAAAAATGATGAACTTCTTGGTCGTGGAATGTCATATCTTAGTGCTATTAGGATACTAATTTTTTTTACATTACCAAATATAGTATTTTCTATGTATAATTCTCTAAATAGTTCCTCTACATTTCTAAACTTACCATTTTAGTCTTTTTACTTTAAATTGTGATTTTTTAAGTCTCTCTATTATTTTATTTTAGCCGTTTTAGTCTCCATAAACTCTATGCTCTAACCACATACCCTCAAGAAGGGGGACTACATAACTCACTTAAAATAGTGAAAAGATTTAAAAAGATAAATTTAAAAAAATAGAAATACTATTTAGAAAATTATACTATATTTTCTACAAGCTGTTGGCAAGATTTAGCTCTTGTCCAATAACAAAATATTATAATGGAATTAAGCACATGTTTCAATATCTTTGAGGATGTGTTAATATGGGTTTATTTTACTTAAATGAATCCAGATCTCAAATAAGTAGTTGTGCAAATGAAGGATATTTATCTAATGTACATAAAACTCAATCTCAAACGAGCTGTTCATTCAGAAGGATACAAATATAATATGGCACATCCCACCTAAAAGGACGATATATTAAACGAGACAGCCAAGCGAATTCCGCTGAAGCAATATACAATGACAGACATGTTCACCACTCTTTAAATTTTAAATCAATTATTATTACAAAAATAAATAAAGATAAAAAATATTCTTTTTCTCTCCCAAATCCTTGTATTCTCTCATTATTGTTCTGTCTATTCTGTTTCCTTTGAATTAGTGCATTACAACAATGCCATATAATATTAACATAGAACCAAATTACGAAATACATAATATTCTACGAGATAATTTAAGTTCTTAGTCAAATTTGTGTATTTCAAGTGGTTTAAGTTCTCAGACAAATTTGTGTGATTTCAAGTGGTTTACCAGGTAGTCCCACACACTAGTACAAACCAACAACCTAAGAAATGTATTCTATTAAACAATGGTTACAGCTACAAATATGATATGGCACACGAACTCTAAACATTTTGTAAGAGTTACTCCAATTTCTGAATATTGGTGATTCGGCGGACTAGTGGAAAACAAGTCACCCACCAGTGATTAGGGATTGGAAACCTAGAGAAGTGCAAATTTGTAATCAACTTTGAGAACGAAGTGGTGGAAAATGAAAGTAAGGGTAGGCTTGTTACCGTCATCTCTGAGTTTTATGCAGCCAAAGCTTCCAAGAAGGGCTTCAAACCATTGAAGTTCATGAAAGAGGATTTTCTCTTAAATCCATTAACTCCCGTGGAATTCCTACTCCCCTGCAAGGCAAGGGCAGAATGCAAAATTGTACAGTTGAAATGGAAACTATAGGTCTAGAAACAAGAAAGACAACTTGAAATCTCTGAAAAGAGAACATTGTATATCAAGGCACCATGGGTTAAGCACAATCATGGTCCCTGCATTAAGGAAAAAAAGAGGAGAAGAGCTAAAAAGAGGATGTAAGTAAACCTTTCTTATAGAGTTTAGGAACCAAGCTAGAACATTTGCTCTTAGTTCAAATACTTAAGAGGCCAACTTTTGATTTGAAGGACCAATCGGATCAAAGGTGCTTAGTTCGTACTAATTGTGCAATTACCAATATGCAATGCAGTGGAAATTTTGAGATTATATACAGTGAAAACACTGAAAGAATGGAGGAGAAAATACCTTAAAGCATTGCTTACTCTTGTCATCGCAGACAGGGTAGTCAGATGGACAACAGTAACGATGATCTTTGCAGCAAACAGCAGAATCCAGCTCACAACAACTCCATGAAAGGCACAGCCCTAAAATGCGCCAAGTGCAACAGCAGGTGTTTCCAGCAGGGCAATAAGTCAGCAAACTGCATTTTGTCGGACTTGGTCCAGGTGAAGGAGGAGGATTTGGACTTGTCTTGGTTGGGAAGGAAGCTAGCATATTTATGCCGCATACTCCTTGTGAACTCCCACTATTACGTTGCATATGCATATAACCATCCATCCCCCAGCTTGTTCCCCATGAGTTCTTCACAATCCAGTAGTCCTCTCCATTTTGTGAACCATATCCCACGATCAGTACAGCATGATCCAGATTAGTAGAACATGGACCATTAAAAATACCCTAACAAGTTAACAATAACACTTCAAATTAGGTTTGGAAAATAATAAATTTTTTTAAATAAAATTATATTATTAATGTCGAGCTGACCTTTGCATATGACTGGAATGCTCTTTCGCTACCACATATTCCAACACTCACAGGTTGTTTTGCAACAGCCTGGAGTAGTAAATCTTCATTATTTGCAGGCACATCAGTATAGCCATCAATTGAAACAACTCGGCGATTCAGCTGCAATGGAAAATAACAGAAATGTTCAGCAGTAGATGAAAAAGAGCTAAAAAGATCAAAACCTTCATTATACAGATAACAACAGTTTGATGATTATACCTTGTTCTTAAGACAAGTCCTTTCCGCTCCTTTAAATGGGTAGTCATCTTCAGAATCAATTCCATGATTCTGAATAACCCACTTAAAAGCGTAGTCCATAAGCCCACCACCACAACCACTGTTATAAGTTCTGTCACAATCACATAACTCCTGTTCAGAAAGGCTGACAAGAGATCCTGTGACAATCTTGTTAATCCCTTCAATCGCACCAGTGGCTGAGAAGGCCCAACAAGCACCTGAAACCGAACCAATAGAAATCAAGAACCCAAAAAATTTTGGTCATAGACCAACACTAATATCAGTTGAATATTAATGAAACAGGTTTGAATTGCTGGTTCCCATGTAATCATTTCAAAGTGCCAAGTAAAAGAAGATTCCTGCAACACCATGACGAATTTGGATACTCAACTGACACAAGCATAAATCAATAAAACCAAGAAGCTAAGGCTCAGAAAATAAATCCTACAAATGATTCAAAGTTTTATATCCACATTACAAACTTACTTAGAAACCAAAGTATCCAGTCACAAACATATATATTACTATTTATTGTAACCAAAAACCAGAAAAAACAGAATTTCTAATAGCCTGGATGATGCCATGTCCATATACTCAGGCCTAGGGATCTGAGTAGATTCAATCAAATGAAACTATGAGCTAACACAGGTTCACTCAAGCTCAACTAGTTTTAATTCAAGTCAAAGAGGAGCGCCTTGTCAAGGCAACTTAACAAAATTATTGCCAACACTATGAATAAAAGGGTCAGAGTACTGACCTAGTTAATTAAATCAATCTTCTGATAAAGGCACCAAACTAATATGCCAATTTGATAGTTTCCTATGATTGTTACATATAAATTAAAACTAAAACTAAATATGATTAACTCAAGCTTAGAAACAACCAAACTAGTTTGAAATTGATCTATTTATTAATGATAAAGCCAAAATTCAGAAGTCTTTCTGAACAATTTTATCAACCTTGCTTAGATTACATGGAAAGTAAACCAGCGTATTAACAAAAATTTAGCATTATTTTATCATTTATTACATCTCATTTTCCTCATCTTCAAAAATTTGTCATGGTTGTTCTCCACTTTTTCTTAATTCCTTGTGATAAGGCTACAACATAACAATATCCAGAAATCCATTTTTCAAAAGGGGAAAAAAACGGCACCAACACTTTTCAGAGGTCCTTTTAGAAAATCAGTATAGAAAACCTTAGAGCTATGGTTTGAAGGCATGCATTTTGGAATAAGGCTAATGAAGGAACATGAAGGATCCCGCAAAAGCTAATACAAGGAAGTAACGCACTTGGAAATCCTAAGCAAAGCATGCTAACTATTAATATGGTTTTTCACAAATATGTTCACAAAGGGTGAGCTTTTTCACAGGAGCATTGCATTCAAACTCAAACCCAAATGTAGGGTTCAGTTCTTCCTTCAATGTTTATTCATTTGCAAATATGATGCACAGTTCAGAGATTGATAGATTAAAGGATTGTTAAGCGTAGATATCAATTATTTGGATATATTTACTGGAAATAAAACCTAATCAAAGTCGAGATCCTAACTAAGTTGCCTACTCAGGATGCATGATTTGAAGCATCAAATGCCACAGATGGAAACTTGCAGCCTGAATTTCAGGGAGGACATATTGCCGAATAGGATTTTGTATGGACAGAAGAAAGAGGTCCAAGCCCCATCTCAAAATTTTTATAGATCAACATGCAATGAGATATTCTCAACATAGGAAACAGTTGTTAAAACTGCACTAAGAATGAGAGAATGAGGATAATTCTACTATGCCTACCATATGCTTTCATATGAAAAATACATCTACAATGAATTGTTAAGTTCGTAAACATACTAAACTGTGCTAACTATCCTCTAGTTATGGAAGGTGCTTCTTGTGATCCAGCCTGGAGACATCCAGGCTATGATATGGTCAATCAAGCCCATTATCTGCTACTTGTTGACTGTCACATTGCCCCACCACATTATTTCAGTTTTTAATAAAGAAATCTCTACAAATTTTTAAATCTAAGGCTATACCAAGCGCCTTTAATAGACCGCACAGTTTATAGATCTTCATGGAACCATCAAAAATAGTATTCAAAACTTGTAAATGGGATTTCAAAGGATGCAGACCAAGAATATACTCTGAATAGTAGAAAGGATCAAACTAGAGAAATGTTGTGTTTTGCCAATTGGGAATTAACAATATAAATAAGGCTTTAACAAGAAATAAGACCTTGTATAACTGTGTGAAGATAGATAGAAAAACAACCACAGTGATAACAAGGTTCATGAGGCGCAAGGTAACACAACATTGGTATAAGAATGAAGTTTGTTCTTATCAGAAGAAAGACAAACACATCAAACGCACAAAATAAAGACAAACATGGCCAATGGGAATAAGACAATAGCAACTTCAACAGATTGTTGCAGAAAGACAGACTGGCACACAATATTGTATATGATAATCAAAATAGTTTTGAGAAGGTACTTTGGAAGAGGTCATGCACATGAATGCATAACTAAGGCATAAACATTAAGGATGCCCCATGCTTGAATCAATCGTACTTTTATACTTGATATCTCCATAAACAAAAAGGTAATCAAGAACATAATGAACAGCATGGCAATCAAGAAACCCTAACAATAGATGAACTTAACAGTAGAACTGAAATGCAGAATGATAAACCAGCAAAGATTGTAGAGAACAAGAGAAAAAACAATGCCTTTTATTGAAGGAAAAGTGTCAGAATCTAAACACAATAACCTGAATAAATGAAGATGTCCATATCGTAAGGGCGAGGATTTTAATACAACTTACTTCTTAATTCTAATCACATCCTCAGGTCAATATTTATACCTATAACAACCCAACAGAAAATAACCACTTGCTAACAAAAAAATATTCACCTAGCTACTAGGAACAACTACTAGATAGGAACACATGCAATTTTCAGATGACACATGCTTTGATTTGGTCTCCCTGTCACCATGTTTCTTTTTTCTCCTGAAATATGAGTGAAGTGGCAGATTCTTATCAGTACTCCACTCCTGAAATTTTACCTTGTCCTCAAGACAAAAGGATGGAAATTATCTAGCAAACAAATCATAATTTTCCCATGTAGCTTCCTTAGAGGACGGTCTACCTATTGTACCAATAGCTTAAGCTGAGTTACCCCAAATTGTGAAACCCAACGATGCGACATAACACTTTTAAGGACCAAAGTTAATTCCCATGCTTCATTGATGGACAGTGCAGCTGAAGGGGTAACAGAAGATTGACCATGAGCCAAACGCAGCAAAGACACGTGGAATATTGGATGGACACGCGAAGTTTCTGGGAGAGCAAATTCACATGCCACTAGTCCAACAAGAGGAACAATAGTATAAGGACCAAAATAACAGGAAGGGAGCTTCCCACACCTTTGCTTGGCCAGTGAGTGTTTTCAAAAAGGCTAAAGTAGCATGAAAACATCATCTCCCACTGCAAAGGAATACTCTCGTCAGTTGGAATCTGCTTGGGATTGGGCTTTCATACTGAGCTTTAAGGAGATTGACACAGAAGAGCTGCAGCATTTCATCACAAGCAATAAGCTGTTCTTTGAGATAGGCAATGTGGGTTTCTTCGAGAACTAAAAGGTACAGAGATGGAAGGTACAAGCCATAAAAAATCTTAAATGGTGTTGTACCAGTCATGGTGTGAAATCCAATATTGAATGAGTATTCTGCCCAAGCTAAGATCTAAGAAGATGGTTTCTCATGTGCAAAACATCGGAGATAAGCCTCGAGAAGGTAATTAACGACCTCAACCAGCCCGTTATATTGAGGATGATAAGAGGTGCCAATGCGAAGTTGAATCTGACTAAGACGAAATAATTCTTGCCAAAATTGCCAAGAGAAATAGCATCTCTATAAGAAAGAATAGAGCATGGAATCTCATGTAACCAGACAATCTCCTCGTAGAAATGAGCAGCCACTAACTTGGCTATAAAGGGGGAAGCAAAAGGAATGAAATGACTATATTTGCCCAATCGATAAACTACCGTCAAGATAGTGTCAAACCACAGCCAACAAATCTTAATCATAAGCAAAATTTTAAATGATTAGAGAAAGAGAAACTCTTACTTAAATGATTTTAAACATTATCCATTATTGTTTGACTTTTCTTCTTTCTTCTAAGTGTTATGCATGCCACAAACTGGTTTTGAATATTAGGATTTGGAGTCTCTTTAACAAAGTGAAACTCTTGGATTTGTCTTGAAATTTGTATCTTTTATAATTTTGGTTTGGTCCTCATTTATTTTAAAGAAAAAAGGATAGATTTTATTTACACTAAGGTAACATTTGGTAGGAGGAATAAGGGGAGGAATAACTACTAAACAACTAATAAATATAGGAAGGAGGATAGAATAATTATTCAATTGCTCATTTTTGGATAAACTAAGAGGCCTTATTATTGAGAATACTTGATACACCCCTTGAGGACTATTAACTTATTCCCGCTGTGAGGAATAAAGTTTTCTCTTTTCACCTTCCTATGCTAATAATAATTTTTCCAACTTAACACAAATTTTGCTAGAGTTCTAATTACAATTTTGGATGAATACCATCATTACTAATAATGGCAAATAATACTAAGAATAAATAATAGTAACAACAACAACCATTGTAAATAATGCTAGCAATGAAGAATGCAGTGAAATATATTCAATATCAATGTAAATAGTTGAACTATTAGAATTTTACAAATGATAATCATGAAATCTCCCATTTTTACCTGAGATGATTTTAAAGTAGAGATTTTCTTCTCCCCGACCAAACAAGGGGCCAAGCATAACAATTGTTTATTCCCCATTTTCTATTCCAGTACCAATTCTACCCTAATTCCTTATTCACTATTCCCTATTTTCATGCTACCAGACACTAAGTCAGTTTTAAACTTTTCTACTTCCATTGCTCTATTGGGTTTTGTACTGTTATTTCTTTTATAATAACAAAAATATTTTGAGAATACCCAGTAAGGCTCAAGCCAGATTTCAGATCAATGGAGGTCATATTGCCATATTCTTGAAAGCCACCAAACATGATATATTGTCTTCCATATATTCATGTCACATTCAGCACATTTCAGATCAACCTGTGTTTACCTAGGATAAAAAAAATATAGGTCTAGAAATTTTGCCTCAAAAGATAAATATAGGCAATCATAATAAATAAATAACAATAAGGAAATTTCTTAGAGAGATTAAAAGAAATAAGCAGTGCTGTAACTAAATAACTAATCTAAAACTAAAAGAATTGACTGGTGGTTCTTCAACTAGTCAAAATACTACCATCATGAATGTTACTCCTAATAAAAGTTTTACCCTTCTTATAACAACAAGAAAACCTAATTTGGATCTCTTGAATGCACAGAAGAAATATTGACCTTTAAATTGCTCCAAAATACATCATTTTCCCTTTCTCTTTCAAATAATTCTATTTCCACTAAACGTATAACCAAAGGCTAGGTAAATCATCAAGCATCAACATTTTACCCAAACAAATCGATTCACCATGGACGAAAGGAAACCAGCACATAAAATACGCTCAAAAATATAAAAAAATTAAGGATCCTATGATTAAAAACAGTGAATATCAAGAGAAGATCAACATACCACAACTACCCTGATCCTTGACAGCAGTGACAGCCCCACTCTTCCTCCAATCAACCGAATCCGGAACACCACCGGCCGATCCCCGGAATATGATCCGATCACCGGACGGCTCCAAGAGCCCGAAACTGAGCCCGAATCGGGCCGCCCGGAATTCATGGTGCGCGAGATCCGAGAAGGCATTGAGGCCAAGCTCATAGGTAGAATTTCCGGCCGAATTGTGGCGATTCACGAAGGCGAGGTTGTCCTCAAAGACCTTGAACCTCGCGAGCTTCTCCTCCTCAGATGCGTAGCTCCTGTTGAACTCCCGGCACCAGGATTCGAAGAGATCCGAGTATAGAGCAGATGCGAGAGAAGAGAGGAGGAGAAGCAGAGGGGTGAGAAGGGTCCAGGAAGCCATGAGAGAAGTGAAATGGTGGTCAGACACAACAACGAGAAACAACAGCCAGACAAAAGTGACGCAAAAGACTTCTTCAGACATAAAAGGGTAATTTTACGGCATACAGATTTAGTTTTTCTTTTTTTAATATATTTTAAAGATTTTCTTAATATAATTGTTTTTTATCCAAACAAAAATACCAAAAACAATAAAAGTAAAAGTATAAGTAAATATTTGAAGTGTTATTTGCTTAATTAATGATATATATATATGAATATTGATGCAAATTACATGCTATTATTGTTTTAATTTATTAGATAATTATGTGTTAAATTATTTTTTAATAACAAAGGACCTTAAGGTCCTTAAAGAAGAAATTGCAATTGGCTATTATATAACTCTGGATGTTTCCCACTAACCAGAAGATCACTTCGAATGAAACAAGGGCCTATATAGAACAAGGTGCATCAATTACCTACATAAATTACATTTTTGCCCTTATTTTTTTTATTATTTTCTAATTTGAAAGAAGTATAATACATCTAGAATGCTTTAGTTGAGCAAAATACTGCTCAACTAAAGCATGCCTTTTCATCACAAGAGGCAACTACTGCCCAGAGGATCAAGAGAATGACAGAGCAGTATATTACTGCATGTGGAGAAGTAGAGAGGATATGCACCATTATGGTGGAAAACTTCACTATCCGCCTCTACCAAGTTTGTTGGATTTGCTCTTGTCATAAGATGGGTACCTTGCACGAACCAACAAATAAAAGTCAAATTCAAAATGAGAACAAAATGAATAAAGAGAAAATATATGTCACAATAAGAAGGAAAAATGAATGGTTGAATCAACAAGCTACGTGTTTTCACGAGTATTCTTTGTGGGTCCCAGGCAACGGTACCAAAAACTTGATGACTATCCTGCAAGTACATGGGGTTGTCAAGTTGTACCCTATGAGTGACACAGGGTTTGTAGTCCCTGGGCCCAAGGAGCTACCCTTACTTCCTCTTCACGTGCTGTTTAACCTACAAGTCCAAGAGCAAGTGTTCTAAACTACTAAAAAGAAATAAAGAGAACTAAAGGAAAGAGTCTACAACATAGGTAAAAGGGGTGAAATCTGAGGGATAAAAGTGGTCAAAGATGCGGATTCCCCCTAGGCTACTAAAATGAGAAGGATGCTAAGACTACCATGCAACAATCAGTTTAGACCAAGACATTCCTAAGATAGGTCAACCCGATGGTCACGGCAATTGACTAATAATCCCAAACATGTATTGCCACGGAATTTCTTCCGACCAAATCCTCCTATGATTACATGAAAAGCTAGGAATTCTCTAATTAGGGCCGAGACTCATACTAGGTCCAATTCTAATAATTGGAGGAGTACAAAATACCCAATGGTCAATGCGTATTTGTACATAAATCCCTTTCAAGCTAAGTGGGTCTAGTACAAGAGTGTTGGTCACACCACCAAGTACAACTTAGAAAATGACATACATAGTTCTCATGTAGACCAATACACCACAATACACAAAGCTTGAATCGCAAAACACACCAATTGCAATAAAAGTAAAGGAAACCATCCAACTACACAAGTTCACCCCAAGGTTTATCGGCATCCGGTGACCTTGGGGTTTAGTTGTTAATACTAACAAATACATGCTCAAAACCATAAACACAACTAAACAAAACAACATAAAACTCTCTCAAGTGATGAATGCAAAGTAACAAGCTGTGGAAAGCTTCCACCGACGCCACCAAAGGGATGGCTTCCTTGTTCCCTACAAGCTTCTATACAAAGAGATGATGGGAGATCTTGCCAAATCTTGCTTCTCCTCTTGATTTCCACTCCAAAAACCTTCTTCATGAGTTACTTCTGGCCAGAGATGATGATCTTCCTTTAAGCCCTAGGTTTCTTCTCCAAAGGCCCTAAGTTTTCTTCCAAAAAGCCCCTTTTTTTTGTTCGCCCTAGAATGTGACTTAAAGACTTCTCGGGATGGCCATATGGGTGGGCATCCGGGCGCATGGCTACTCGTATAGGTGTCGTAATTTCTGCCAAAGTTTCGATTAAGTGCTACAGCACCTTTGCTACGACACCCATACTATATTGTTCTACTGCAGTGACTGGAGCTCTAGAACACCATTTTCAGTGCTGATTTCTTCCTAGATTATGTTGTCGAGCTCACCTTGGCTTCTTCAAGGCCTATAACACAAATACAACCAATTAAACCACAAAAAGAGCATTGATTCATCCAAATATGGGTGAATAGTACATAACTTATGCATATAAAATACATACATTTAGGCTCTTATCAGTCAACCACTCAAATTACACCATGACTTTAGGTGTAGTTTTTATACTTCTTTTTTAAGTATTTTTAAGTATTTATGTTCCTTAATGTTGTCTAGGTGTTCTTCTTTTATGAGGAACTAACTTGTTTTGATTGTTTTGGCTTGGTTGAACCTTAAGATTGTTTTCTTTGTAACTTTTGATGGTAATCTTCCTTAAATTGATGTTGGTATGAGATTCAATCTATTGTGCTTTGCATGTCTTAAACTACACATGGATCGATTCCATAGTTCATTCTTGAATTGTATTTGGTGGCACGGGATGCACACTTGTACTAGGTCATAGGTTGAAAAAAGTTTCATTATATCATTAGGGCAGAGGTTCCGGGTGTTAATACCCCTTTCTCATGCTTGATTTTTCCTTTCATAGCAATTGCACTTGTGATCGAGATGGTCTGTAAGTGCACGGGTCATCAATTAATACCTCTCGTGCGATCACGAGAGGGTCGTATTCCCAAGGGCCAGAGAATCTACTCTTACTTCCTCTTTGTAATGTTGTTTAATCTACAAGTCCAAATGTGATAGAGAGAATACAAAGAAACAAAGTAAATGCAAATGGAATGCTAACAACGAAGGCAAAATACAGGGAATAATCAAGACAAGGAAGTGGTTACGAATAAGGATCCCCTCAGGGGCTACAAAAGTGTGTAGGATGCTAGAATTAACATGCAAGTGGCCAGTTGGACCAAGAAAACCCTAGTTTAGGCCAACCCGATGGTCACAACAATTGACCCCTAATTAGGTACGAGTATTGGATACGGAATTTCTTCCACCCAAATCCTCCTATGATTGCAATGGGAATGGTGGTTTTCTCAAACTAGGGTTAAAACACAAGCTAGTACTCAACCCTAGAAATAGAGGGGTACAAATACCCGATGGTCACGGCGTACTTATACACATATCCCTTCCAAGATTGGTGAGTCTAATGCTAAGGCAATGGTCATGCAACCTATTACTACCTAAGAATTGATACACTGAGTTCTTAAGCATACCAAGGCATTCAAATACACCAAACATGGATTACAACCAAGCCAAAATGCAATATATAGATCAAACATCCAAACACCACAAGTTCACCCCCAAGGTTCACCTACATCCGGTGACCTTGGGGGTTTAGTTGTTCATAGTCACAAAATACACCAAGAAAGTCATGAAAATAACTAAATAAACCATAAAAGAACTCCCACAAAAGATGGGGGCCGGAGAAGCTTCCAAAGATGCCACTCAAAAGGGTAGTTTCCCGTCATTCTCAAACTCTTAAAACCAAGCCCTAGGAGTAGATCTTGCTCCAAATCGAGCTCTCCTCACTAAATCCGCCGTGGAAATACCCTCAAAACCCTTCTTCTTTCTCAGATCGGCAATAGTGGTGATGAGCTTCAAGAAGGGGGTCTCTTCTTTCAAAGAAATGCCCTAATGATGCTTATAAAGAGTGGCTTTGAGGTGGCTTATAGGTGGCCTCATGGTCAATAAGCTGGCTGTGAGGATGCTCTAAAAACGGGCCGAGAATTTCAGTAAGTTACTACAATGCTGTTATAATAAACTGCTACAGTACCGCTACTCTCTGAATTACTTGCGGTTGTCTTCACGGCCATAAGGTTTCCCTTAAGGATTTCCAGACTTAGAGTTTTCGCCAAGTTTTTGTGTTTCAGACTGTTATAGTGTTGGTATAGTACTGGCCCTAAAACACTGTTTTTGAAGTCGATTTCTTCTCAAATCGCGTCGTTGAGCTCACCTAGGCTTCCTTTATGCCTAAAACACTAAATTAAACAATTAAACCACAAAAAGGGCATTGGCTCATCAATAATATACATAAACTATGTGCACAAGTATGTATAAAATATGTACATTTAAATGTTTATCAACTTGCTAGTAACCATTGCCTAAAGTTAGTTGTTTTCTTTTGTTTTTCTCTTTGATTTGCTCTCATTTGGAGTTTTATAGGTTAGATAATAGGTGAAGATGGAGAATACTTTCTTGAAACCCCTGGAATACAACCCTCGCACTCACATGTGAGGTATTACTTGGTAACCTATGCACTTGTAGAAATTATCAAGCGCTAACCTATTGAGTGCTCTTCATTTGTGTTGTATGTTAACAAGATTAGTAGATTTCATGTGTACTTCATTAGAAAGATGAACAAAATTGTATTTTATCATCCGCAAGTTGGAAAGATAAATAAAATACAATTTATTTTAGGATGGTGACATAACAAGAATTGCATACAATCAGCAACCCAATCAAAAAGTACATGTTATAAAAGACCTTAAAGAAGTTCTATCAAAACTATAGATAGAGTGTTGTAACCCAAAACCAAAGCATCTATGCCATGAGTGTCACGCCCCGTCCCACAGGTACCACACATGACATACCACCATGACGACCTAGGGGAGGTCAAACACCTGCCTCAACCCTAGATCGCCGTAAGACTATCCTGTTCCATGTACAACATTCTATAACAACAAGAAGTAATTTAAGAATGAGGACATACAACAACATTACTACATAAGAACAACATTGAAACACAAGATAAAAACATGGATAATCACCGCACAGAAAACCATAACAATAAGGATAACATCCCCCAAAACACTGGGTATAACTCTCATACATCACATAGTCTTGACTGACACAATTAGGAATATCCAAGAGAAGTGAAAACTAAATATCAAGGTATAATATCCTAGTGGATCCTTCTAATACATGCCAAAATGTTTGAAGTATCATACACAGTTTTAGAAAATCACAAAATAAACTCTGCCAAGCACTTCACGCATTTACTCTGCTGCTGTGCTATCACCTGGGATTGAAAAGAAGAGGGGGTGAGTAACTAAGTTACTCAGTGAGGGACTAAACATGGAACTACATCTCATACATGATTGAATAAAAATAAAATGCCAAAATAAGCTTCGATTCTCAAATTATTTAAAATACTTTAAATAGCAAGTATAACATAAGAAATAGACGATAAACACCATTAACATCACCACGAAATTCATACAAGTATGAAAATCCAAACTCATATCTCAAAACATTTAGAAATAAATAAACCAACAAATTAAAATGGTTAATTGTATCACAACTAGCCTCGAAAACCCTCCATTCGCTAACCGTGGCCTCAGTTAGGTCAGGAGCCACCAAGATGCGCGTATATTGGTGCTGGCCGTTGGGGAACCTGTGTGGTGACTCCGGGCACCCAACCCTGCGCACCTTTCAGGCTCTCTACGCGCCCCCTGAAAGGGTGAAACCTAATTTGAGTACTCCACGCCACCGCAACAAGGTCGGCCCGTGGAAACTCTAACCCTTACTGCAGTAGGTATTGGGGATCCCCCCATGTCACCATCAAAACATTTAAACAAATATCTTGCCCGTAGGTTCAGTATATAAATATCAACATGATAGCACAATTCTCATCAAGAGATCACAAGTTTTCACATATGCAACTTTTCACTCCAAGAGTGAATAACATGATTATAACATCTTCAATGAAACCACTTTCATCAAGAATATCATACGAGTGTAATATTTGAAAAATATACTTCAAATATAACATCATCACGATGAATTTCAATTTGGTTTACACATATAGCCCGTCTGCCAGTATGGACCCCGTATGCCACAAACAGCTTACACTAAAATGGCTCTAAACGGCTCATTTGGTGTCCGATTGACCTCATTTTTTATTCTAATGACTCGGGACACTCTAAGGCACACTCCTAAATAAAAATTAATTAAGAAAATACATTAAAATATAAAGGAAATAAACATGAAATTGGTCGAACTACCACATCCGTGAACCCTCCCATTTAGCACCATTGCAACACACCAATTTTGAGGGTTTTCTCCCACCTTTTTAACCTCCTTAAAGACCTCAAATAAATTTTTAACATAATAAGACATTCAAAAGAACTTAAGCACACAAGTTAAACTCAAGAAACATAACATAAGAGAAGTAGAGGAAAAGTCAAACTCCCACAATGAGGACAGCCAATATTCTGATGCAGTTGAACATCCCCAAGATCTTCTATTGTAGAGAAATAGCATGGAGATGCGGTGTTTTAAACACGGTAGATATGAAATGAAAATTCCAATGATGCAACATGGGAATGCCTCGAGCCATCTTCCTCAAGCACCTGGAAAAATAAGCTAGAGGATGTCATGCCATTGTGATTATAGTGGAAAACCTTTCTTGAAGAGACTGATTAGTATTATTGAAATTTCTTCGTGAGTGATGGTGATGCTTTCTATTTTCTACCAGATTCTTCCTGGCTGTTCATTAAGGATGGAGAATTCTTACCAAAAATATGAATCCAAGGAAATAAACCTCAATGTTGTATTTATAGGTTGTTTATCATTTTTAACTTTTTAGTGGGTCAAAGTCATTTACAAAGGTCTTTAATTCCTTATGAGAATTAAGAGGAAATGGTGAGGTTCTCATAGAGAACAATCTACCATGCATTAGACCTCACCAAAATGTTAGAGTTTTCAACTAGAGTCTTCAATAAACTTTCTGGGAGCATCAAAATTCAATGGTGAGGTTCGTAAAGAAAGCAAGTCTACCATTCATTGGACCTCATTAGTGGGTCAAAAATTTAATGGTCTTTAATAACCTCCCTTTGAGCTTTAAGAGGTAATGGTGAGGTGTTAAAAGGGAGCATTTTACATGCATTAGACCTCATCAATGGATCAAAGAAGAGAAGTCCTGCAAATTTTCAAAAAATATCTCTCTTTATGGACGTATTATTAATAAATTATTAGGGTAATAAGTCAAAAGTGTTTTTGTAAAAAATAGTCGAAAGTTTCTTTGTAAAAAGTATAGGCTATTTTGTAAAAAGTAAAAAAAATCTACTCTACGATGATGTGGCATGCCTTGTCACATCAAGAGCATTGAAAAAACCATGGTCACATATGGTTTTAAAATAGAAATATCTCCTTCTATATTAGAAGAAGTTTGTAACCGTTTGAGGTATGAATAAAAGCATGAGAATTGAGTAATCTCTTGGTGTAATCTTCTCATCATTCTTTCCATTCTAATCTTCTTTCCTAGCTTCCTTTGCTCCACTTTGATAACTCTCATGACTCCAGTAGTTGTAAGAGAGCACAATCCATTCCATTTGATAATTTAACTATCTTTGCTAACATGAAGTGATGACATTATTTTGTTTAATAATTATTTTTTCCTCTTATTATTTGTGGTTCATTATACACATTGTTTCCTTTTTTTCTAATATTGCTAACAGTTTGGTATGATTGCATAATGCTCTATGCATCCCTCTATTAGGTTTAACCCTAATACGAAGAGTTCAAAACCATACACTCTAAATCTGCGAATGCACTAAACCTCCAAGGAGTTCGACACCATACACCCTATATCTAGACATGCACTCAATCTCCATGGAGCTCGACACTAGACAACCGAACTCTAGAAGTGCACTTAACCGCAATCTCCTATGTGTGACCTAACATGAAGGATTTCAGAATCATAATTGATGGTTGCTTGCTGCAAGTGAACATGTTATCAAGTAGTACCCTATGTGTGATACAAGGGTCATATTCCTTGGGGCCAAGGAGCTACCCTTACTTCCTTTTCTCCTATTGTTTAACCAAACAATTCTAAGTTGAAGTGAATCTAAATTAAATGATTAGTGCATTTCATATAGATATTTTTATACCCTTTTCATGTATTTATATGGTCTTTAAGTGTTGATTTGTTATGATTCGATTCTACAACGGATATTATTGTATAATTGTGTAGGAAATAGGTTCTCGTGCAAAATAACAAGATTCGGCACTGGCATTATTGCAAAACATTGTAGCTGAGCTACTGTAGTAAATCAATGTAGCACAACTTGGAGGAAAAGCATGGTTTTGGTGCTGAAATCATGAGTGTGCTTGTGGGAGCATGGGCCAAGCATGGCCGTGCTGACCCTATGATTTTCTCTGCTTTGGAGAAATTGATGAGCACGGTCTTATTTTCAAAAGCACAGCTTAAGCATGCCCATGCTTATGCTGTGTTGAGCTCAAAAACCACCTTTTAAGCCATATCTAGGTCATTTCTTGGGGGATCCTTTCTTCTTCGTCTTGATGGGCAGCTGCCAAGGTCTTTCTTTTCACATTTCTATGGTTGTAGTGAAGTTATAGTGCAAGGGCACGAGTGAAGTGGAGCTTAGTCGGTGGGACTTCATTGGAGCACTATCGGAGTGGTTTGCAAGGCAAAGAGGGGAGTCTTCCATGGCTTATATTTTATTTGTTTTCCTTAGTCTTGTATTGATTTATAAAACTATGAGGGGCTAACCATTCTCCGGTGCCCTAGATCTACGAACTTGGATGTTTATGTGTTATGTTGATTTACTTGTTTTTAATGTCTACGGAATTCTAATGCGTTCTTGTGTTTATTCATGTGTTCCATAACTTGGCATGCTTGATTTAGGTAGTTGTTTGTGTAAAACTTGGCGTGTGTAGATTACCGTAGTTGTGATTGCCTTGTGTAGTTACGAAACTTGCCATGTATGAAACTTGTAGTTACACTAGTAAAACTTGGCATATTTGAGAGCCATAGATGCAACATTACTTTTGAGCACACAAGGATCTTAGGATGTACCTGGTAGACATTAGAAGCAAGTCCATACACATTTCTCCAGGGGATTAGTCTGGGGCACTGCTCTATCTTTCTGTTTCTCACCTAGCTCATTTCCAGCCCTTACCTGTCATCCTTCCCCCTTTTAGATTATATAGCTTTCATCCTTCCCTGAATTAGTGATTCAACTAGAGATTAGAATATCAATTATTACTAGGAATCCAGTCCCTATGGTTCGATAACTCTACCCCTCACAAGGTACCACTTTATTACTTGTTATGATTCGTACACTTGCGGAGAGTGCATCATTAAACTAGGCGAAGAAGAGATGGCAAACACGGGAAATCTGAATTAAGAAATCAACGGGGGAAAATGGTAACGGATGTCGATCCCCTCAAGATAACTATTGCTAGAAGGATGCTAGATTAAGATAACATTGATTGTTAAGACTGAGAGATTTCTAAAATAGGTTAACCCCAGATCCCTTGGTGATTAACCCCTAATCCCATAAGAGTGTTAGCTGGAATCCCTTCTGGATCAACTCCTCCTACAGTTATAATACACTTAGGGGAATCTCTAGATAGGAGCAGACATAATTTCTAGGGTTAAACCTAAGGTTCAGAGGGCTACCAAATACCAGAATCCCTTGGCATACTGGTACATGAATCCCTTTTCAATCTATGTTGATCTCATACAAGGGTACATCTTGTGCTTCCAAGTATAATCTAGAACATGAATTACAGAGTTCTCATGCAATCCAAGACAACAAAGAGCACATAGAAAGAATGACATACCACACAATTGCATTAAAAAAATCATCCAAAAAAGCATGCTCATCACAAGGTTCACCGCCATCCGGTAACCTTGGGGTTTAGTTGTCCATGGAGATGGGCAACAAGTAAATAAAACATGACAAATCTTCCTTGAAGGTTGAGATGAGATGAGATAATGGATCTCTCCTGAAGGATTCCACTAATGTCGCAGTAGATATCGCTTCTTCATTGTTTTGAAGCTCTCAAAAGTGATGTCGGTTGAAGGATCTCCCCAAATCAAGCTTTTCCCGTTAAATTCCACTGTTGATATGCCTTGGATCTCTCCTCTTTCTCCAGGATTTATCTAGCCACCATGGAGCCAAAAAGGCCCCCTTTTTCATGCCCTAACTCAACCTTATAAAGTTCCCAATTCCATGCTGGTGCTACTGTATCACATGGGTCTTCAAAATGCTCTTCCCAAGCCTTGTGGGTGCCTTTCGGCATCATCTTGATATCCTTGTGATCTTCGCGACCTCAACCATCAGAGATCTATTGGAGAGAGAGAGAGAGTATGTTTTATGATTCTTAATACTTTTTTTTATGGATTCTTTATTCTTTGATCATTATTCTTTATCCATAAGAGAACTCAATTCAAGGGGAATTGTATGTCAATGTACCTAAGCTTTTACTTGTGAACATTAACTTTCATTGGCAATATATTTTCTTTCTAGTTGATTGAGACTCATTGCATATTTGCTTATTGATTAATGTGTTGATACTATAACGAAGAGATTCCCACTCATTAGAACATTCATGCTATGTTAGATTTATGCATGTGCTAAGAGATTAGGTATAGCTAGATTTCTGGATTAGGATTTGATTATCCTTTTAGTGAAGTTCTTGATCTTAAGGTGGACATAAGAGATTAGGGTGGAAGAGATTGCAACTTAAGTTCCTAGTGCTACAAACCTGGTTACCAAGAAATTAGGACCAGTAAGCCACTGAATTTCCCCAGTCCATTACTAGATAACATTGTCATACCCTATTTCATATCATGAGTAAGTACTAAGGGACTTCCCATAGATACCCACTCCTTCGAATTGCACCTCACGATCCTCAATTATATTTTACTAATTTGTTTATAGGAGTAGTTTTATTTTACTAGAAGAATCGCCATAGACATTAGGCTATTTATTAAGAAAAAAGAAAGTAATAGGAGCCTCTCACCATTCCCCAAGAAATATAACCCTCGTGCTCACCCATGGCGTATTACTTAATGACCTGTATACTTGTGGTGTTACACGCACTAAACCATTCGCACTGTTTGTCGTGCATCACCAAAACTGTTGGAGCTTGCACACTGAACTCATTACCCTTGAATTATGGCCTGCTTGGTTTGACAATGACTAATGATTCCCTTTCTCTATTTGAATTTCTTGTAGAGTTGAACCTTTATTTCCTTCACACAATCTCTGATGTAATTTTCTCTCAATTTCACTATCTAACTCCATCAAGCTTGAATGATTTGCTTGAGTCATGGAAAAGGTTCCTTGTACAAATTAAACACGAAAAAAGTTAAGATCAAAATAAAACTCGAAAGATGATAAAATATAGAAAAGGAAATGAAATGAAATTTATACAACAATAAACAAATAATAAAAATATGGTTAAAGCAATAAGCTATGAGTTTTCTGAGTATTCCTCTTGTTTCATTGGAAATTGAGCCAAAAACTTGATGGTTACCTGCCACAAGTGCACAGGTTGTCAAGTAGCACCCTATGAGTGACACATGGGTCATATTCTGATGCACTCTCTGCAAGTGTATGGGTCGCACACAAGTAATACAGTAGTACCCCGTGAGGGGTAGGATTGTCGAATCACAGGGACTGGACTTAAAGTACTCACTCTTTTCCCGATGTCTAGTTGAGCAAGAATTGGGTTGGTTTTAAGAATAAAAACAAACAAAGTAAAGAACAGGTAGAGATAAAAGATGGATTAGGAACAAGGTTTTCAACAACAAGAGAGCAATGCCCCGAGATGATTCCTATGAGCTATAGTACATTGACTTGCTTCTAAAGTCTACTAGGTACATTCTAAAGTTCAAGTGTGTGCTCACAAGCAATGTTGCATCTATGGTTCTCAAGTACACCAAGTTTTGCCAACATAACTGTGCAATTCAAACACATCAAGTTTTCCAATCACATAACCAAGCACAATTATGGTAATCCATACACCGAGTTTTACCAAAGCAACTGTGCAAATCCAACACATCAAGTTATGCAACACAAGATTAAACACATGAATCTAAAATAACTCTATAGCCATTAAAAGCAAGTAGTCAAAGTATACAAAGCATCATAGTTCATGTCCTGGGGCACTGTGGATGGTTAGCCACTCATGGACTGGTACAACAAGGAAAAGAAAGAGAAAGAGCTAAAGGAAAAGGACATATTTCCCTCCTTCTCAAGATGATCTTCCTAGTCGAGCTCCAATATGCTAACCCCACTTCCCTTGTGCCTCCAACTCATCCTTGATCCCTGTAGAAGGTTTGGTGAAGCTTAATCTTTGCTCTTTTCAAAGTCTTCCCAGTGGAGAGAAGAATCCCCCAACACGGGCTAAGTACGGTCATGCTTAGACCGTGTTTTCTCGGTTAGGGTTTTGAGTGAATGGCTAAGTGCTCGCCTGGATTTTCTAGTGGGAGGGAGCACGATCGTGCTCTGCCCGTGCTTCACTTGAGTGCGACCATGCTAGGAGCAAACAAAGTGTGCTTCTCCTATTGAGCAAACCCTTGCTTGAATTTTCACTGGGTAATCCTTCAGGCAGAGATAATCAGTGGGACAGAGCACGATCATGCTCAGCCCGTGTTCAGCTTTAGCACTTTAGCACTTAGTGAAAAGCCTTTATACTTCATTCATTTCATCCCCGATTTCACTCCAAATTATTTCGAACCCCAAAATCCTACACAAGGGGCAACTATACCCAGAATAGCTTCGAATATACACAAAATTATGCTAAAGGATGAGTAAAATAATAAATTAAGGATAAATAAATATGATATGAAATGCAATCATCAAAATAACACTGTACCAAAGAGAGCTCGAGAATGCAATTGGGGAGAAATCAACAACAAAAATCGCGTTTTTGGAGCAATAACACTATATCAAGGAAATCATGTGAAGTAGGAAATCACTT
Source organism: Dioscorea cayenensis subsp. rotundata (assembly GCF_009730915.1). NCBI lineage: Eukaryota > Viridiplantae > Streptophyta > Magnoliopsida > Dioscoreales > Dioscoreaceae > Dioscorea > Dioscorea cayenensis. Next base: position 18,053,257 of record NC_052478.1, read on the forward strand.
GTAAACCTCACGGGCTCCATGCACCCACATGCAACCCCTGAGACTCATTGAAGATTTTAGGACAAGTACTGTAGGCGAATTACTGTAACAAAAGTAATGTAGCTAGTTACTGTAGTAAACACTGTAGCATAGAGCTGATTTCACGAGCAGAAAAGACAGTGAGCCTCATGGGCTCCATACGCCCGTATGGAGCCCGTAAGGCTCGGGTGGCTAACTTTAAAAAATAGATCTAGGTCATCAGTGAAAGAGTCTTTGTCCTCCCTTTGTCCACCATCATCTTTTAGGGCTTCAAGGCAGCGGGAGAAGGCAGATCTAAGGGGCAAATCCAAGGAGAGAAGAGGAGTGCCATCAATAAATCATCGAGTATTTCATATCCCTCCAACAATTGGGGCTGGACCTAGTTTGAGTATCAGCCCTAATTAGAGATTTCCCTGTGTGTATTACAATCGTAGGAGTATTTGGCCGGACGAGATTCTGAGCCAATACATGTATGGGATTAGGGGTTATCACCGTGACCATCGGGGTAATCTACTTTCAGATATCTCTTGGCCCAAAACCACCATTGCCTGTATAATTCTAGCATCCTTCTAGCTTTAGTAGTCCCGAGGGGATCCTCACCCGGGGGTATCACTCTTTCATTATTATTTGCTTCCTTAATGTGTTTCCGTGGTGTGCCTTAGTCCAACTTATCTATAGTTATCTCTCTTGTTAGATTTCTTATTTTGTTTTAAACCTACCTTGGTTAGACTAGATAGTGCTGTCTAGGAGAAATAATAGTAGCTCTTGGGACCCCAGGGAAATACGACCCTCTTATGCTTGAGCGAGAGATATTACTTGATGACCTGTGTGCTTGCTGATCTTATCAATCTCCTTGAAGGATTCTACCCTACACTACATACAGCTTCTTCATCATTTCAAAGCTCTCCAAAGTGATATCGGTGAAGGATCTCCCGAAATCAAGCTTTTCCCCTTGAATTCCACTCTTGATATGACTTGGAACTCTCCTCTTTTTCCAGGATTTGTCTATCCACCACAGAGCCAAAAAGTCCCCCTTTTTCATACCCTAACTCGCCCTTATAAAGTTCCAAATTCCATGAGGGTGCTATGGTGCCACATGGATCTTTAAAATGCTCTTTCCTGAGCCTTGCAGGTGGCCATGTGGCCCGCATGGGAGGCCGCATGGCTTTTTGGCCAAGCTATGCAAGCATCCATACAACCCGTATGGAATCATGCGGGATTAACAGTGCTCTACAGTGCTAGGTACAGTATCACTACTTCAAAACGCTCGTTTTTGCTGCGGATTTTGTCCAGATGTATTCTTGTGCCTGTAATGGCTTCTTCAAAGCCTACAAAACAAATAAATCCAAATTAAACATGAAAAGGTGTTGAACTAATAAAAATTACATGCGAAGAGTATAGAAAATGTATATAAAAACATGTATATTTAGAATCTTATCAGTGATCATGTTAGTTAAATATGCAACTAAAGCGTTCACACAATGTAATTGCATGTATGAAACAATGATACAGTAATCAAACTCCAACAAAAACTTATCATTGAACAATTATTTAAAAAAGATGCTCAAAGATGTAACGGATTTTGAAAATTAAAAATTTCAATTCATGACGTCATGGTTTTGGAAAAAAAGAAATGTAGTATCTTTCTTAAAGCAAAATGGCCTGCAAAGCTTCTCTGACTTTAGCTGTGGTTGTGACTAAGTCCAAAGCCGTGAAGGTCTTCATACCCTTGATGGTTTCCCACCAAGACCTCGTATAGTGGCTTTGGGTTTTCAATACATCACTATATCAGGAATTCTCAGCACCACATAAAAGGGGATCACAAACTAGGCCCACCATGAACCATAGGAACCCTTACTATACTAGGTAGGGCTAAGGCCTCCTATCACCATCCAACCAACAACAACATCAATGTCATAGCCCAAAGGCTATTGTACATGAGTTCAATACCATTAGATCACCAGACAATCCCAATCAAAGATTCAAATACTTCATAATGATTATCTTCAACAAGGTAACCATATTTGTACAAATGAAACACCTTTTATTTCCATAGAGTACCCCAAATATGGTTATATAAATAGGTAGATTTAACAAATCATCCAAGGCTATGAATACATGTGAAATTATGGATGTGCTCAATCATAAGTCTATAACTCTCATATATGAATTTATAGTATAGTAAGACATTTCAAACAACAAAGCATCAATTCAAATATGACAAAGCCATAAAACAAACACATTAAGTGAATAAAGCATTTAAAACCTAATAGAATTATACAACACAATATAACCCATTGACAAACTTCAGAAACAAGTTTCACCATTGGTACTACTCCTCTACCAATTCTTTGCCTCAAGATGAGCTTTAACCACCTAAAACTAGCCACACACACCACAAGAACTAAACCATCAAGAAAAATAAGCAACAAGAAGATGACGAAGAAATGCACAAAAGAAAACCATAAATCTATATGTAATGCAATTCTATTTGAGGCTTAGGTTTTGCTCAAACTTGTCTAAGGGATCCCAAAGAATTCTCATGGAGATTAACTCCATTCAAAGCTAGGAAAATAATAGAAAGATGGAGGATTTCTTGGTGCTACAGATTGGTTAATGATTTCATCCACATTGGATGACAATGTAAAGATGCAACTTCTACTAAGCTACTGATAAGTGCTAAACTGATCATAATTTTTATATCATTTACACTGCATTTAGCATGAAATTGTACTTGCTTAGTATCTCATTAGTATTAAATTTCATTCTTTTATTCACAGAGACCTTTATTTCTATTTTAGGAAGAAAGAAGAGAATTTGAGGACATTTTGAAGCAAAATGGAGCAAGTTACTGAATCAAGGCTACACCACCACTCAAAATGGGTATTATGGTAACACACAACGCCCATTGTCTACACTTACCACTACTATGATGGCCTCATAATGGTCATTGTGAAGTCCACAATGGTAGTTGTTAAGACACATGGCACCCAAAGACCATGCCAGGACATGACTTGGAGCCCAAGTAATAACTTAATCACAACAGGCATCACAATGCCTAGGGCGAGCCCATAGTGGAGTTGATTACTATAAATATCCAAGTATTCTCTAAATTCTAGGAGTCTTTTGTTGAAGAAGATAGGACGGTTGGATTTTTGGAGATTTGAGGTACAGAAGATGATGTTCCTTCCATATTCCAATGGATTCAGGTGAATTTCTCAAGAGTATGTCAATGAGCATTATCGGAGAAGATCATGTGTGACAGCCATCATCAAAGATCATTATCAGAGGGGCGTGAGTAACACATGTCATCCTAACAATCTTGGGTCCTGATAACCTTGGGATCCTCTAATCCCTATCTTTGGAGAACTATTGAGAGGGTTAGTCTAAAAATACATTGTGACCTTATTTATTCTTTATTTGGTCTTGTGGTTTTCTTGTGCTTTGATAATTTGCTTGTTATGATCAATAAGAACCTAATTCGAGGGGAATTGTATATCTAGGTCCGTCAGTTATTATTTATGAATCTTTATTGATTAATACAAATTGTTCTAGTTTTTAAATCATTGTATGCTCTTAATTACTAATTATTGTTAATGTGGATGAGGAGGATATGCCTCCATATTGATGATGCCCATGCAATGATAGATCTATTAATGAGATCTGCAAGCGCACGGGTCGTCAAGTAATACCTCTAGAGCAAGTATGGTGTGACACCCGCAAGTGCATAGGGTTATCAAGTAATGCCTCTCACGCAAGCATGAGAGGGTCATATTCCCTGGGCCTAAGAAGCTACCCTTACTTCCCCTTCGCAGATTGTCTAGCCTACAGATTCGAGTAATGTGTTCTAAACTACAATGAAATAGAAAGAACTATAAGATGAGTGTCTACAATGGAGGCAAAGCGGGGATAAAATCAAGGGATGAAGGTAGTCACGGATGTGGATCTTCCTAGGGCTACTAAAGTGAGAAGGATGCTAGAACTATCATGCAATTGGTGGTTTGGATCAAGGATTCCTAAGACAGGTCAACCCAATGGTCATGTGTATACCGTAAGTACATGGGTTGTCAAAGTAATAAAATACCCCGGTGAGTGGGTAGTCTAATGCACAAGGAATAGATGCTCCGAAACAAGAAATATTGCTATTTAGCTAGAGTGAAAACCAATTTGTGATTTTGATTCAAAAGATTAATGCAAATAAAAATAAAAGAGAAAAATTAAAGTTGATCGCTTCCCCGCAAGTCTACGGGATCACCAAGTACTACCCCTCGTGCGAGCACGAGGGGGTCATATTCACAAGGGCCCGAGAAGCTACTCTTACTTCCTCTTCGCTATGTTGTTTAGCCTCCAAGTTTGAATGTGATAGTGATAAAACAAATAAACAAGTAAAATGCAAATAAAATGCTAACAATGAAGGTAAGATACGGGGAAAAATCAAGGAAAGAAAGCGGTCGCGGACGAGGATCCTCATAAGGGCTACTAAAGTGTGTAGGATGCCAGAACTAACATGCAATTGGCTAGTTGGACCGAGAAAACCCTAGATTAGGTCAACCCGATGGTCACGGCAATTGACCCCTAATCCAGTACGAGTATTGGATATAGAATCTTTTCCGCCCAAATCCTCCTACGATTGCAATGGGAAAGGTGGTTTTCTCAAGTTAGGGTTAGAATACAAGCTAATACTTAACCCTAGAATTGGAGGGGTATAAATACCCGATGGTCACGGCATATTTATATGTGTTTCCCTTCCAAACTTGGTGAGTCTAACACTAGGGCAATGTTCATACAACCTAGCATTACCTAAGAATTGATACACCGAGTTCTCATGCATACCAAAGCATTCAAATACACCAAGCAAGGATCACAAACAAGCCAAAATACAATAGAAAGAACCAAGCATCCATACAAGCACAAGTTCACCACCAAGGTTCACCTACATCCGGTAACCTTGGGGTTTAGTTGTTCATAGTCATCAAATACAACAAGAAACCCATGCAAACAACCAAACAAAACATGAGAAACACTTCTTCAAAGAATGAAGGCCGGAGAAGCTTCCAAAGACGCCACACAAGAGGTGGCTTCCCTTATCTTCAACCTCCTCTACACAAGCCCTAGGAGTAGATCTCGCCCAAAATCGCGCTCTCCTTGTCGAATCCTCGGTGGAAATGCCCTCAAAACCTTACTTCTATCTTCGATTTGGTGTGGTGGTGGTGAGCTCCAAGAAGAAGGCTTCCTCCCCTCAAAAGAAACCCTAACAATGCTTATAAAGGGATGAACTCAGGCTTCCCTGCGGGTGGCCTCACGCTCACAATACTGCCCCTGAGGATGGTCATAATACTGCCTGTAAGGAAATCCAGACTTAGACTTTTTCTGAAATTTTCATGTTCCGGGCTGCTACAGTGCATGTACAGTGCCGGGGTCCAAAATGACGTTTTCTATGTCGATTTCTTCTTACATTGCGCCGTTGAGCTCACCTAGGCCTCCTTTGTGCCTGAAACATGAAATAAAATGATTAAACCATAAAGAGACATCGAGTTCTCAATAAAATACAATAAACATGCACATTGGTACGTACAAAATATGTACATTTAGATGTTTATCAAAAGCAAAAGGAATAAAGAGAGGTAATCAATGGTAAAATGGGGTACTCGGACAATGCTTACCCTAGGATTATTGTTTCAAGTGCAAAACTAATATTATGCCTCCTAATTGAAGTTCAATGAGTTGTGGAGATCCAAAGATACACGGTCCCAAACCTAAGGTCAACCATGACTAGCCCTCTACACTATGCCCCGGCGGAAAGGGATACTCTCAACACCTCACATTGTGTGGAACTGCTTAAGGTTCTAGGGACTCCAAGTGATAAACCCTATTCCCTAATTTAGATCTAACCCTTTGGTCCAGGTGAAAGATCCCTAATCACAATTAAACCCCAGCACTAAGGATAACTCAACACTTCACTCTGTCACTCATGCAACTAAGCCCAATGGAGAAGGTCTCTCAGTACTTCACTCTATCATGATCACAAAGAACTCTTGGGGCATGGAGTTAGGATAAATCACATCGGAAGAGAAAGGGGACGTTCCGCTACCTATCGACTCACCATCTCAACCCTCTTCAATCTCGCTAAGTCTAACCCTAGTAAAGTTATCACCCTTTCAAGGGATTACCTAGATGGATTCTCAACCCTAGTGTCACTCTAAGGTAAAATCATGACAATAAGCATGCAAAATTAAAACTCAATTAAAACAACAATTAAAGAAACATAATAGAAATCAATGAAACACAATCATCCTAGGGTTTACAAGGCCAAGCACCCACTAGGGGTTTAGCTCTCCATGGAGCAATACAAAATCAAAGATGAAATAAAAAACAAGTGCAAGCAATCCATAGAGATAACCCCCTTGTTGTTAGTGTTGATGGTCTTCAAGAGTCGCTTCATCTTCTCTAAAGATTCCTCCGTCAAGCCTAGGGCACACCCCGCCGAATCAAAGCCGTCAAAAGTTCCCCCAATAACTCTCCTTTGAAGGAAATCGATGTTGAATGCCATAGGAATGCTCCAAAAGCCCAGCAAAAACCTCTCTAAACCCTAGCCATGGTCTCCCCAAAAGATAGGCAAAAGACAGGAAAGAGGTCCCTAAAATAAACTCTCAAAGCTGTATTTAAAGGGCTGAAATCAGGGTTCCACACGCCCATATGGAAATTCCACACGCGCGTGTGAATTTCAAGGCTTCTCATTTTCTGTGAACAATTTGCTTCCTTTCTTCCAAACTTATCTTCATAACCCTAAATGCACAAAAGAACACAAATACACATGAATGAGACATAAAATCTGATAAAAGTGATGCTCAATGTAAGAAAAATATACTTAGGAATACTTATACACAAGTGGTAAGTGTCTAAATGTACGCAATTTAGTACATGTATTTTATGCACTTAGCATGTATTTTTATAAGCATAGATGCCCGTTTTATGCTTAATCGAGTATTATTTGCTTTGCAGGGCATGGAGAAGCCATGGAAAACACGAGGATAAAATTGGGCGAAAAAAGAGAAGAAAATGAAGGCTCACAGTACTCTAGATATTTTACTGTAGTAGATTACTGTAGCTGGACAGGAGTACAGTAGCAGATGTACTGTAAATGAATCACTGTAGTAGTCACTATAGCACCTTGAGAATTTTCTGGCCCGAAAGTGTTCTAGTTCATACGGCCTTAGTATAGCCCGGGATTTACCCCGGGATTGACACTGTAGCACATGGAGGCAAGAGATTTATTCTAAGCTAGACGGCCTCAATGATTTCCTCATTGACCCCGGGATTGACCACAGGATTGACCCTAGTATGCCTCTGGTTTTGATGATCTTATGCCTGATTTGACATCCATACGGCCCCCATACGGCCTGTATACTTCGGGGGGGAGGGGTATAAAAAGACACTTCTAGGCCATCAAGAAAGACTTTTTGGCATCTACCACTTGGGAGAAGAAAACAAAAGAATGAAGATATCTTTCAGAAGGACATTCTTGAGGCTAGAGAAGAGAGCAATAGCTTGACCATCAAGGGGAGATATTCACCACCAAGGAAGGAAGGATCAAGGGTCATTCGGCATTCCTTTGGCTAGAGGAAGTGCCATTTGACACTTCTTGGCTAGGGCAAGCGTCATTCGGTTGGATTTCCATTTCCTTCCTCATCATTTTGACTAGGGAATGTCATCTATGAACTCATCCTTTGCTTTTCTTAATTTTGTCGTTCTTGTTTGTATGATGGCACACTAGACCCCCAAGCCCACCAGATGTCGGTGAACCTTGGGGGGTTCATCAAGCATTTTTGATGCTTTCTATTTAATTGAAATGCTTGGGTTGATTTAAGATTTAGTTCATTGTTCTTCATGACAAGAACTAATTAATAGAGAAATCCATAGTTCTTTATTGAGTTGTTGACACACCACTTGCGTGTGTGTACCGCAAGTACATGGGTTATCGAAGTAATAAAGTACCCTGGTGAGTGGGTAGTCGTATCCTGACAAGGTCCCCTTGCGTATATCTCGCAAGTGCACGAGTTTGTCGAAGTAATAATCCCGGATGAGCGGGTATCGAATCCACAGGGAGTAGGGAGTAAAAACACTTAATCCGCTTCTTAGCTATGTGAAAAATCAATAGTGATAAGTGTGACAATGATTCAATTCTCAAAAGTAAAAGCAACAAGTAAGAGAGCACGAGTAAAGAAGGAGGTAAGGCAATCGATAAAGATGGGGTACTCGGATAATGCTCCGCCTAGGATAATTGTTTCGAGTGCAAGAACCCTCTATTATGCTTCCTAATCAATGCAATGGTGAGTCATGGAAATCCTTAATTACATAGTCCCAAATCAAAGGTCAACTATGCCTAACTCTATACATGTCCCGGAGGAGAGATTAGATAACCTCTCAACCTTGCACTCTAATAAAGTTGCAAAGAGCTCTAGGGATTCCAAGTGATAAATCTCTTCCTAATTATAGACCTAACCCTTTGGTCCAGGTGGAAGGTCTGTAATCACGATTAAGCCCTAGATACTAAGGTCACCTCAACGCTTCACTCCGTTGCACGCGTAACTAAGCCCCAGTGGAGGGTCATCCCTTAGACCATTCGCTCTATTATGGCCGCAAAGAACTCGAGGAACGGAGATAGAATCTATCACATCGGAGGAGAAAGGGGACGCTCCTGTACCTCTCGACTCACCCTCTCAACCCTCTCCAACCTAGCTTTGTCTAACACTCGTGGTGTGTCACTCACTCACAAGGTTACCAACCAGAACTCTCAACCCTAGTATCACTCTAGGGGAAATGTTCATACAATCAAGCATTCAAGGTTGGAACTCACAATAAAAATCAATTAATTGAAAGCATAATAAAGAGATTCAATGAAACAAATACATCCTAGGGTTCACAAATACTGCCCACTAGGGGTTTAGCTCTCCATGGAGCTAAGTACAATCAAAGAAATAGAATGTAAAAGCAATGAATCCATAGAAAACCCCCTCGATGGTCGTGTCGATGGTCTTGTGGAGAGTCCTCTACTCGTCGTAAGGGATCCTTTGTCCGGCCTAGGATACACCTCATCGGATCGGTGCCGACAAAAGCTCTCCCAATAACCTTCTTCCAAACAACGCATGATGTCAGAGCCGTAGAACCTCTCCAAAACCCTAGCCAATACCCCTTAAAACCCTAGCCGAAGCCCTCTCTCAAGTTGGGGAAAAGATGGAGAAAAGAATGCTAAAATCGGGGTTGAATCGCCTTTAAATAGGGCTTAAATCGGGCGACCACACGGGCCTGTGGATCTTTCACACGCCCATGTGGAATTTCCACACGCCCGTGTGGGTTCTCTGAATTCCTGTTTTCTCGGCCGGCTGTGAATAGTACTGCTACAGTACTTTGCTACAGTATCTGGCCTGAATAGCTTCCGAAATCCATGCTTTCATCGGGGTAATGGAAACGGGCACACGTTCACATCGTGGATCACTTGCTTCTTCAATGATAGACAAGTTGGTGGAGCTCTTGTTCTATGTGCATAAGTCGAAATGCTCGAGTGTGACTGCCCTTGTGCACCTCGAAATGGATGTGCCAACTCAAATACGAGGAGGTTGGCACACACTCTAGCATCTCACACTAGACCTATGCCTTCGCGTTTGAACTTTAGCAAGATTTCCCCCAAAATTGGTGCATTATGATCCACATTGGCTTCTTTCCTTCATAATCGGCCTCACAACCCTACCTGCACGAAAGTAACATAAAAACACACATATTAGTGTAAAAACCAGAGAAGAGTAATGCTCAACATAAGGAAAGAATGCTTCGCATTAATATCACACAAGCACTTATCATATCCACAGGGAATAGTGCTCGGAAACACAAGAATTGTTATCTAACTATACTGAAGATGATTCAAGAGTGGTGTGAACAATATCAATGCAAATAGATATATAGAAAATAAGAAAGAGATGTAAGAGAATAGTAGGAGAGGTAGTCGATAGAAGATGGGGCACTTGGACATTGCTCACCCTAGGACTATTGTTTCAAGTGCAAGACCAATCATTATGTCTCCTAATTGATGTTTAATGAGTAGCGGAAATCCTAAAACACACAGTCCCAAACCTAAGGTCAACCATGACTGACCCTACACTATACCCCGGTGGAAAGGAATACTCTCAACGCCTCACATTGTGTGGGGTTGCATAAAGCTCTGGGGACTCCAAGTGATAAACCCTATTCCCTAGTATATATCTAACCCTTTGTTCCAGGCGAAAGACTCCTAGTCACAATTAAGCCCCAGCTCTAAGGATTACTTCAATGCTTCACTCTGTCGCTTGTGCAACTAAGCCCCCTGTCAAGTTTGTCTCTTAGCACTTCATTCTATCATAACTGCAAAGAACTCTACGAATGTGGAGGTAGGATAAATCACATCAGAAGGGAAAATGGACGTTCCGCTACCTCTCAACTCACCCTCTCGACCCTCTCCAACCTTGCTTTGTCTAACCCTCATGGTGTGTCACTCATCCACAAAGATTACCAAGATAAATTCTCAACCCTAGTGTCACTCTAAAGGAAAATCAATGCAATAAACATTCAAGGTTGGAACTCAATTAAAACATCAATTAAAGAAACAAAACAAGAGTCAATGAAACAAAATCATCCTAGGGTTTACAAGTCCAAGAACCCACTAGGAGTTTAGCTCTCCATGTATTAAGATACAATTAATAATGAAATCGAAAGTAAAAGCATACTCTCCATAGATAAAACCCCCTTGTAGTTGGTATCGATGGTCTTGGGGAGTTGCTTCGTCTTCCACAAGGGTTCCCTCGTTAAGCCTAGGCCACACCTTGCTGAACTGATGTCGACGAAAGCTCCCCCAATACTACCTTTTGAAGAAACGCGATGTCAAAGGCCGTAGAACCACTCCAAAGACCTAGCCAAAGCCTCTCCAAACCCTAGCCGTGAGCGCCTCCAAAGATAGGAAAAAGATTCTTCAAAATGTCTGAAATCACGATATTTATAAAGGTTAGAATCAGGCATCCACATGGACGTATGAAATTTCCACATGGCCGTGTGGATTTCTAGAAGTTGATTTCATACGAGCTGTGAACAGTAACTGTTATAGTGATTTTACTACAACAATTTGCTACAGTAAACTACTACAGTACTTCACTAAAATGCTTCCTATTCCACTCTTTTCATCAAGGCCACATGAATGCGTACGCACTCATACGCTAGATCACGTTGCGTCTTCATTGAAACCACATTGATGAAGGTCTTGCTTGTATTACACAAGTTGGAACACATGAGTATAATTGCCTTTGTGCCCCTCCAATTTATATGTTCGCTCGAGCAAAATGGAGGTTGGCCCATACTCAAATGTTTTTTAGCACAACTTGTGTCTTCACATTTGTTCACTCCAAGATTTTATCAACAAATGCATCCATGATCTAGTTTTGGTTCCTTTCTTCCACAATTATCTCCACAACCTTAAATGCACAAAAGAACACAAATACACATGCATAAGTGATAAAATCTGAGAAAAGTAATGCTTAATGTAAGAAAAGAATACTTCATATCACTAATACACAAGCACTTATCAAACTCCCCCACACTTAACCTTTTGCTTGTCCTCAAGCAAAAATAAAACATTAGAGCATATAAGAAGGAAAATTGAAAGTGCTTGGCCTTAGGTTCACCAAAAGCATGCAAGGGAAGCATTCTACAAGTACGGAAAACTTTTAACACCAAATAGGAAAAATAAATGCTCTAGCTAATAACTTGAATAAAAAAGGACAACAACCAGATATCATGTAAGTGTGTGCAAACTCACTCAAGCTAACCCAACGTATACTCCTCAAAACTCTAAGTGGAAGGGACTTATTTATGTATAAAAAGAAAAGAGGAGGTAGTAGCTTCACACATCCTCTAAGGTGGCCCTTTTCTAAGCGGCTGCTAAAGTGGCTTTCACATTTTTGAGGTGGTAGCTCTTTTTACCGGGGTAGTAGCTTTTCACTGATCCCATGAGATAGCTCTTTCTCTTATTAGGGCATAACTAGTATCTGACTTATGAGAGTAGCTTCATACTTCATAGGTGGTAGCTCTTTCCACCCCCAATAGACAAATAAAACAAACATATGTTTTTTTCCCAAATAAATAAAATTATGACACAAACTGAAAAAAGTTCCCTTAAATGTTGAACTTGAGTTTCCACAAGGTTTAATGAGTGAGTAGTGTAACTAGTGTCAATCAGGCAAAAATTCTTAAAAATTCAAATAAAACTAAAGGATGAGAATATTCAATGTTAAAAATTCTCCCAAACTTAAGAATACAACCATTGCAACTAGGGTGAATGATAAGTGCTTGTGTATCAGTAATATGAAATATTCTTTTTCTACATTGAGCATTACTTTTCTCAGATTTTATCGCGTATAGGGTTATGGAGACAATAGTGGAAGAAAGAAGCCAAAAGTAGATCGTGGATGCACTTTGTTGATGGAATCTCAGAGTTAACAAATGCGGAGACACAAGTTGTGCTCAAAGACACATGATTGTGTGCCAACCTCCATCGTGTTCAAACAAATACATAGTTTAGATGGGCACAAAGCCAGTCACATTCACTTCTTCTGACTTGTGCAACACTAGCAAGACCTTCATCAATGTGACGTTTATTGAAAACGTAACACGATCTACCGCATGAATGTGTGCCCATTCATGTGGTCTCGATGAAAAGTGTGGATTTGGGAGCATTTTGGCGGAGCATTGTAGCAGTTACTGTAGCAAATTACTATAGCAGTTACTATTTATAGACCGTAGAAAATCAGTTTCCTGATGATTTACACGGGCATGTGGAAATTCCACACGCCCGTGTAGATGCTGATTCCATCCTTATTTAAGTCCCGATTTTAGCTGTTTTGAAGTATCTTTTTCCCATATTTTCCCTATCTTTGGATGCGCTTGCAGCTAGGGTTTGGAGAGGTTTTGGTAAGGTTTTTGGAGTTGTTCTACGGCCTTCAACATTGTGTTTCTTTGGAAGATAGTTATTGGGGGAGCTTTCATCAGCATCAATTTGGCAAGATGTGCATTAGGCTTGACGAGGGAACCCTTGGAGAAGATGAGGCTACTCTATAAGACCATCGATCCGAACTACAAGGGGGTTTTACTTATGGATTGCATATGTTTACTTTCAATTTCATTATTGATTGTATCTTGCTCGATGGAGAGCTAAACCCATTAGTGGGTGCCTGGACTTGTAAACCCTAGGATGTTTTTGTTTCATTGACCTTTTATTATGTTTCTTTAATTGATGTCTTTAATTGAGTTCCAATCTTGAATGCTTGTTGAATTGATTTTCCCTTAGAGTGACACTAATGTTGGGAATATACATTGGTAATTCTTGTGAGTGAGTGAAACACCATGAGGGTTAGAAAAAGCAAGATTGGACAGGGTCGAGAGGGTGAGTCGAGTGGTAGCGGAACGTCCTCTTTCCCTTACGGTGTGATTTATCCTACCACTATGTTCTAAGAGTTCTTTGCGGTCACAAAAGAGTGAAGTGCTAAGAGAGGAACTCCAATGGGGCTTAGTTACGTAAGAAACAGAATGAAGAGTAAAAGTAATCCTTTGTGGTGGGGCTTAATTGTGACTAGGGGTCTTTTCGCCTGGACCAAAGGGTTAGATCTATATTAGGGAATAGGGTTTATCACTTGGAGTCCCTAGACCATTAAGCAACCTTATACAGTGTATGGTGTTGAGATTGAGCGATTTCTCTACCATGGCATAGTGTAGGGTTAGTCACGATTGACCTTAGGTTTGGGATCATGTATTTTAAGATATCCATGACTCATTAAGCATCAGTTAAGAGACATAATGGTCGGTCTTGCACTCGAAACAATAGTCCTAGGGAGAGCAATGTCCGAGTGCCCCACTTTCTATAGATTGCCTCTCTTATCATTTCATTGCATCTCTTTCTTGTTTTCTTGATTCCTTTATTTGCACTGATATTGCTAACACCACTATTGATTCATCTTTACCATAGTTAAATAGCAATTCTTGTGGTTCTAATCACTTTTCCCTGTAGATATGACTACCCACTCACTAGGGTACTTTTATTATACGATAACCCGTGCACTTGTGGGGTGTGTCAAGTTTTTGGCACTGTTACAAGGGAATAATCATTTGGGAAACACTTTGCACTTTGCTATTTTAGCTATTCATCACTTATTCTATTTCACACTTTCTTATTCTTCCATCATTCTGATTTGTTTTCTTTTTTTGATTTCAAGAAAACTGAACAACATAACCAAACTATTTTGGCACAATCAAAGGAATGCTTGAAGACATAGAATAGAAAGTTTATTTGTTTGCAATATAGTCCACTTCATGTTGTTTCATGCAAGAGAAATTCACCATCAACCGCCCCGGGGAAGTATCAGTTGTTGGTTACATTAATGAGATTCGGGATCGGAGTTGTGAGTTAGAGGATGTGGTAGATTAGTTTGAAAAGTCTGCGCTGGCATCTATGAGCTATCATTTGGAGAAAAGTTTGGATAGGGTCCTTGTTTAGTTTGACTCTTCCAATCAAGAACAAGGACATGAACATTTTTCATTGGGAGTGTCAAATTCAGTACAGGAAATTTGTGAGATAAAGGATGTGGTTGTTATTGAAGGTCATTCAGACGCACATGCACAAGTAGACAGGTTAGAGAATGGTCTTGAACAGGGTTCAGCACAGTTCGAGGAAATTGACAGGTTGAAAGAGAGCAGAATGCAACCATCTATTGAGGAACCACCCGAGTTAGAGCTTAAAACCTTGTCGGCACATTTGGAATACGCCTTTCTAATGGAAGGGTCAAAGATCCCTGTGATTGTGGCTTCAAATCTTTCTATAGATTAGAAGGACAAACTTATGAGCATGTTGAAAAAACATAAATCTGCCATTTTTTGGAAGATCTATGATATAAAAGACATAAATCCATCATTTTGCACTCACAAAATCTTAATGGAAGATAACTACAAAACTATGATTAAACCCCAAAGAAGGTTAAACCCAAACATGAAGGAAGTTGTTAAGGTAGAGGTAGTTAAACTGCTGGATTCGGGAATCATTTATCCTATCTCTGACAGTGCATGGGTGAGCCCAACTCAAGTAGTTCTAAAGAAGGGAGGAATGACACTCGTAAGAAATGAAAGGAATGAATTAATCCCAACCAGGACAGTTACAGGTTGCTGTTTCTGCATTGACTATAGAAAGTTGAATGATGCAACTCAAAAGGATCAATTTCCATTGCTGTTTATTGATAATATGTTGGAGCGATTGGCAGGGTATCAGTTTTACTGCTTCCTTGATGGTATGTCGGGATACCTTCAAACCCCCATAGCTCCAGAAGATCAAGAAAAGACAACATTTACTTGTCCCTATGGTACTTTTGCTTATACAAGAATGCCATTTGGGTTGTGTAATGCACCAGTGACATTCCAGCATTACATGACTGCCATCTTTGATGATCTCCTAGAGGACATCATGGAAGTGTTTATGGATGAATTTTCCGTGTTCAGAGATTCCTTTGACATTTGTTTAAAAACTTTAGAGAGAGTGCTAATGAGATGTGAAGAGATAAATCTTGTTCTTAATTGAGAGAAGTGTCACTTTATGGTCTAAGAAGGCATTGTTTTTGGACATAAGATTTCTCAAATGGGGATGGAGGTAGATAAAGCAAAGATTGAAGTCATAGAAAAACTTTCTCCACCTACAAATGTGAAAAGAGTTCGTAGTTTCTTGAGGCATGCGGGCTTCTACTTGAGGTTTATCAAGGATTTTTCGAAGATCACTCAACCGCTGACAAAATTCCTTGAGAAGGATGCCCCATTTGATTTTAGGAATGAGTGTTTGGTTGCTTTCAATTTGTTGAAGGAGAAATTAGTGCAAGCACCGATTTTGGTCACACCGGATTGGAACGAACCCTTCGAGCTCATATGCGACACAAGTGATTATGCTGTTGGAGTAGTTTTGGGTCAGAGGAAAGGTAGGCAGTTCCAACCGATCTATTATGCTAGCAAACTCTCATGCATGCTCAAGAGAATTATAAAACCACCAAAAAAGAGTTGTTAGCAGTGGTGTTTGCTTTTGACTAGTTCAGACCATACCTCATGTTATCTAGGGTTACGGTATTTACTGATCACTCGGCACTCTGTTATCTCATGAACAAGGCTGATGCAAACCTGAGGTTGATCTGTTGGATCCTACTATTGCAAGAGTTTGATATGGAGATAAAGGATAAGAGAGGTACCAAAAATGTGGTTGCAGACCATCTGTCTCGATTGGAGGGTTGTGAAGGTCTAGTGCCATCCAGCAAAGAAATTAATGATTTCTTTCCCAAGGAGCACTTGTATGCAGTTCAGAGTTCAGAATCAAAGGGCACTCCATGGTTCATAGATTTTGCAAACTACTTATCGGGGAAAGTACTTAAGCAAGACCTCAGCTTCTAGCAAAAGAAGAAGTTCTTTAGTGATTTGAGGAATTACTTTTGGGATAATCCATACTTGTTCCACATTTGTGCAGATCATGTGGTCCGAAGATGTGTATCAAGGGAAGAAGGTTGGGACATCCTTGCACATTATCATTCCGGGCCAATTGGATTATGCGTCAAGTAGAACTGCTCAAAAAGCTTTGGCTGCTAGATTCTATTGGGCGACATTATTTCATGATGCACATCAGTTTATTCTACAATGTGATAATTGTCAGAGGGCCGGAAACCTATCGCGACGGGATGAAATACCTCAGAATCTGATACAATTTTGTGAGGTGTTTGATGTATGGGGGATTGATTTCATGGGACCATTTCTAAAGTCTAATGGTAATTAATACATTCTGGCAGCGGTTGACAATGTCTCTAAATGGGTGAAGGCTCAAGCTCTGCCTACTAATGATGGTAGGACCGTGGTTAAGTTTCTAAAGAGGTTGTTCACTTGATTTAGGACCCCACAAATTATCATTAGTGATCGAGGAACTTACTTTGGCAACACTTAACTTGAAAAAGTATTAAATCATTATGGAGTGCGTCATCGGCTTGCTACCCCCCACCCACCCGCAGACAAGTAGTCAAGTGGAAGTCACGAATAGAGAGCTTAAGAGAATTTTGACAAAGTCAGTGGAACAAGGAAAGCGGGATTGGTCGGAATGCTTAGATGACACACTTTGGGCTCACCGAACGGCATATAAAACTCCAATAAGGACCACCCCCTATAACTTGGTGTATGGTAAGTCATGTCATTTGCCCATGGAGCTCAAGAATAAAGCCTATTGAGCCATCAAGGCTATGAATTTTGACTTGAGTAAAACGGGGGAACAAAGAATACTTCATCTCAATGAGTTGGATGAATGGAGGATGAAGGCATATGAGAATGTGAGAATTTACAAGGAAAGAATTTAGAAATGGCATGATAAGCATATCAAGAATCTTAAAGAATTTAAAGTCGGTGATCAAGTGTTGTTGTTCAATTCTCGCCTACAGATATTTCAGGGAAAACTCAAGTCTAGATGGTTTGGGCCTTATACTGTAATCGAAGTATCACCTCATGGTGTTGTTGAAATCACTCATCCAGAGAAGGGTACATTCAAAGTTAACAGACAACGGCTAAAACCATATTTTGGTGGAGAGGTTAGTAACAATGACAAGGAAGTATTCTTTCTCCTTTAGCCCCCATGTGGTAAGAAGAGGTACGTCAAGCTTAGTGACGTTAAACAAGCGCTTCTTGGTAGGCAACCCAAGTCTTTACTATTTTGTCTAGGTTCTAGTTTAGTACTTGCATGAATAAGAGCTTGAGTGTTGTTGTCTTGAATTTTACATACTATTTCTATGATTTTCTTGTGGATTATTGGTGTTTTCGTGTGCCTAATTGTGATTGGTGAAGTTTCTTGGTCGTTTGAGCATGTTTTGCATGATTCTCTGGTCAGTTTTTCCAATGTTTAGGCAGGCTCTGAGTATGTATAAGTGTGCAAAAATTTTCTACATAGTCTGTAAAGTTTTCTAAGTCATCCAGAGAAGACACATGACCATGTGTAATTTCAACACGGGCGTGTGTCTCCATTCAAAGCTCATCTTGAGAGGACACAGGTGCATGTGTTTGCCCCTGTGAATGACCTTGTGACAGTCACATACCCGTGGGTAATTTCCACATGGACATGTGTTTCTCTGCAGAGTCCCAGACTCCATCATGAGAAGATATAGGGGCATGTGACTGCCTCTATGGATAGCCCTATGAATGGCACACAGGCGTGGTTAATTTCCTCACGCCTATGTGAATCTCTGCAGAGAGTTCTCCTCCATCTCGAGAAGACATAGGGGGTGTGAGTGCCCCTGTGAGTATCCACACGCCCGTGTGGAATTTCCACAGGGGCATATGGAACACTTAGCCAAATTTTTCTGGTGGACAGAGAAGCCACAAGGGCGTGTGGGTGCCCCTGTGGGTCCGGCACATGGGTATGGGAAATTTCCACACGCCTGTGTGGATGCATTCAGAGACAACAGAGGCCATCCCGAGAGCACATTGGGGCATGTGTCGGCCCCTGTGAACCCTCCTGTCGAGCCACACGGGCGTGGGTAATTTCCACATGCCCGTGTGGATGTGCAGACAAGTGAACAGGCGTGACTTTTCCTTATAAAACACTCACATCTCTACAATTTATAGCTCCTAAAACGCTCAAATGACATCTCTCTTCACTCTCCCAATTCTTTACAGTATATATAAAGAGTTCTAGGGTTTTTTGTCGGCCATATTCAAGGTTTTTCATCTCCACTTCGTCGGTAAGCCCTCTTTCTCTTCTTCTTTTGTCAATCTTGATTTCTTTCATTAAAACTGGTGATTGTGCTTCGTTCTCATGTTAAAATGATCGTTGCATGGTTTAGAGTAGATTTAGAGCAAATATGTGATGTATTTTTGAGATCTTTCCATAGTGGCCGTGCGGTTTTCACACCCCATAAATCTATACAGGCGTGTGGAATTTCCACACGACTGTGTGGATTTATGTAAAATTAGGGTTTCAAGTTAATTTGATTAATTTTCTTTTCAATTCTTACAGACATGGCCCCAGGACGAAGAAACAAGATGGCAAGAGTCTCAGAGAGCATTCCCCTGAGCCAGATCACATGGAGTTTGCTATTCCTGAGCACTAGGCTCAGTTTGAGTGACTTTTGAAGCTCAAGTTTGGTCAGACGCGATTCCCGGACTTGAGTGTGCTCAGGGAGGTTTAGTTAGCCGATGATATGGTAGATGAGGTTGAGGAGCTCCTCACCATAGGCAGTTGGCGCAGATTGTTATCCATTTGTGATCTTGCCATTCGCATACTGACATTAGAGGTGTCAGCGTCTTTCGAGTTTAACTGCTCGTACTCCATTTTTGATAGCATTGACGCCATCCAGTTTAGAGCCTTTAGACAGTATCACAGCATGAACGTCACTTAGTTTTCATTCCCCTTGGGTTATGCTGAGGTGTTCATCAGTACAGAGAAGTATGAGTAGTTGCCGATTGATTACCTTCGCAATCTAACACCGCAGCACGCTTACATGGCGTTGTGTGACCAGATCTGTTTGAACCAGAGGTGTCGAAGGCCATGTGTCTCTCCCAGCCGAGCTATAGATACATTCACACTATTCTGAGCAGATCAGTGAACGGTCTTGGCGATAGTACCGGTATACTCAGCTGAATGGAGCTGTTATATTTATATTCTATGGTACAGAGTATATTGATCTACCTTGGACACATCCTAGTAGAGTACTTACAGTATTAGGGATATTATGCTAGGATCGATGTCCTTTTCTCTACCTCCTACATCAATAAACTCATCATTTGGATGGGTTTGTTAGACACGATCAAAGGGGCCGAGAAGACCATCATACCTGCTCCCCTGGGTATAGAAATGATTAGATTGATGGGGATGGTGCGCAGGTATCGGCCGGGAGTGTATGTACTGGTTACACCCGCTCCAGAGATAGTTGAGGGAGGAGGTGATGATGTCGAGGGGTCTCAGCCTGTTCCCGAGCCACAAGAGGAGCAGAAGGAGATAAAGGCACTACCCACAGCGCAGGAGCCGCCACTTGTCCGGATTTTCTCTCCGACTCGAGCCCATGATCATTTTAAGAGCCTCGAGAGTGCTTTGGGGGTGTTACAGGCAGACTTGGCTGAGGTTCGTGTGACACAAGCTATGAACTACACGGAGGTTATGGCACGTCTCAACGTTCTACAATATCTACTAGAGCAAGATGCGACTTCTCCGTTCGTGATGAGACCCCACACTCCTCTAGCAGCACCGATTGATCCACCAGCACCAGCATCTTCACTAGCAGCAATAGTAGCAGAGACAGTGCCTGACACCGACGCTTGTTGCGTCTTTATTTTATTTGCTTTTATGTTTTTTGTATTTAATTTCAGCATTATATTCTGGACTTGTATCACTCAGAAAGGTTCCTCCTTCTAAGTTTATCTTTTATTTTCAGTTTCATTAAACCCTCTTATGTATACGTGCAGATGGTCATGTGAATATGGAATTTGAGGACTACTCATGGATACCGTCAATGTGATCTTCATATGGCCATGTGTGCTCTATAACCCATTAGAACTCAACTCTCAAGGAACATAGCTCTATCAAACATACCATTAGGAGTTCAGGGGAGTATTGTTTCAATTTCCCATCTCCACATATGTTTCTATTGATTGCTTTATATTTTATTGTGCTTGCATGCATACATAGAGGGCATTGTACATCTTAAGTGTGGAGAGAGTTGACATTTCACATGTTCTACACTTATGCTATCATTATATATACTCTTGTATCCAATGGTGGTTCACCTTTGTTACAATGGTTGTATTCTTAAGTATAGGGGAATTTTTAACATTAAATGTTCTCATGTTCTAGTTTCCACTTGAATTTTTAGGAATTTTTGCCTGATTGACACTTGTTGCACAACTCACTCATTAAACTCTTATGAAAACTCAAGTTCGATGTTTAAGGGACTAGTTTAGTTGTTTCTTGTTATAATTTCTTTGAAAAAATGGTTGAATACAAAGAAAAAGAAAAAGTTAGGTTTGTTATGTTTGTGTAGGGGGTGGAAAGAGCTACCACCTATGAAGTATGGAGGTAATCTCATAAATTGGATACTAGTTATGCCCTTATGAGAGAAAAAGCTATCTCATGGGATGAGTAAAAGCTACTACCTCGGTAGAAAGAGCTACCATCTCGAAAGTATGAAAGCTATCTTAGCGGCAGCTTCAGAAAGGGCTACGTTAGAGGATGTGTGAAGCTACTACCATCTCTTTTCTTTCTTTTTGTATATACATAAGTCCCTTATACTTAGAGTTTTGAGGAATATACATTGGGTTGACTTGAGTGAGTCTATAAATACTTACACGATATCGGGTTTGTTGTCCTTTTTAATTCAGGTTTTAGCAAGAGCATTGATTTTTCTTATTCGGTGTTGAAAATTTTCCTTACTTGTAGAATGCTTCCTTTGCATGCTTGTGGTGAAACTAAGGCCAATCACTTTCAATTTTCTTTCTTATGTGCTTTAACGTTTTATTTTTGCTTGAGGACAAGCAAAAGCTTAAGTGTGGGGGAATTTGGTGGAGTACTGTAGCACTTGACTGTAGCAGTTATTATTCACAGACCGCAAAAAATCAGTTTCCTGGAGATTCACACGGGCGTGTGGAAATTCCACACGCTAGTGTTGATGCTGATTCCAGCCCTATTTAAGTCACGATTTCAGCCTTTTTGAAGTATCTTTTTCCCATCTTTTCCCCATATTTGGATGCACTTGTGGCTAGGGTTTGGAGAGGTTTTGGTAAGGTTTTTGGAGTTGTTCTACGGCCTTCAACACTGCGTTCCTTCGGAAGATAGTTTTTGGGGGAGCTTTCGTCAGCATCGATTCGTCGAGGTGTGCGTAGGCTTGACGAGGGAACCATTGGAGAAGACTAGGCTACTTTACAAGACCATCAATCTGGACTACAAGGGGTTTTTACTTATGGATTGCATGTGTTTACTCTCAATTTCATTATTGATTGTATCTTGCTCCATAGAGAGCTAAACCCCTTAGTGGGTGCTTGGACTTGTAAACCCTAGGATGTTTTTGTTTCATGGACCTTTTATAATGTTTCTTTAATTGATGTCTTTATTTGAGTTCCAATCTTGAATGCTTGTTGATTTGATTTTCCATTAGAGTGACACTAGGGTTGAGAATCTACATTGGTAATTCTTGTGAGTGAGTGACACCCAATGAGGGTTAGACAAAGCAAGATTGGAGAGGGTCGAGAGGGTGAGTCGAGAGGTAGCAGTACGTCACCTGTCCCTTTCAGTGTGATTTATCCTACCTCCGTGTTCCAAGAGTTCTTTGTGGTCACAATAGAGTGAAGTGCTAAGAGAGGAACTCCGCTGGGGCTTAGTTGTGCAAGCAACCGAGGGATGCATTGAAGTAATCCTTAGTCCTTGGGCTTAATTTTGACTAGGGGTCTTTCACCTGAACCAAAGGGTTAGATCTATATTACGAAAATGGTTTATCAGTTGGAGTCCCTAGAGCTTTAATGAACCTTATATAGTGTGAGGTGTTGAGATTAAGCGATTTCTCCTCTAAGCATAGTGTAGGGTTAGTCACGGATGACCTTAGGTTTGGGACCATGTATTTTAGGATTTCCATGACTCATTCAGCATAAGTTTAGGGACATAATGGTTGGTCTTACTGACACGTCCGAATATGCGTGTGTAAACCGCAAGTGCATGGGTGTCGAAGTAATAATTACCCGGTGAGTCGGGTAGTCGAATCCATAGGGAACGGAAGTATTAGTAATAACCACTTCTCAATTATCTAGTCGGAATCAATGAATATGATGAAGTGAACAAATTGCAAGCAAAGCAAACAAGTATGCAAGAAATAAAGTAGAAGAGTCTCAATCACTAAGGATGAGGTATTCGGGCAATGATCCCCCTAAGATCTTCCTTGAAGCTTAAGATTCACTAAATGCTCTAGAATAGAGTCTAATGAGTTGAGGTAGTCCAACGATAACCAATCCTTGTCTCCAAGCAAAAGGCACTAGTCCCCTACATGGTCCCGGTGGAGAAATCGAACAATCTTAACACTTCACACCCTATATGACCACAATATGCTATAAGGAAACCTAAGAGTGAAACCGATTCCTAAATGTAGATCCAACCCTAATTCCCGGCGAAGGATCCTAACCCCCTACAAGGTCCAGGCGGAGAAATCGAGCAATCTCACGCCTCACACCAAATATGGTTGCAAAGAGAATATGAAATACGGAGATAGGAAACACTCAATCGAAGGGGAAAAGGGACACTCCTCCATCTCAAGGCTCACCCTCTCAACCCTCTTTAATCTTGGAAATCTAACTCTAATGGAGACCTCTCACATCAAAGTATTAAATCATGCAATGTAAATCAACCACAAGGATTAACAACACTAACAAGCAATTAAATCACAAGATTAAAACTCAAGACAACTCGGATTAACTAGAAGCATTAAGAGAATCAATCCAAAATATAAATCTTAGGGTTCACATGCCCAAATACCCACTAGGGTTTAGCCCTCCATGGGCCTAGTTACAAAACAATAATGGATACAATGAAAAGCAATAAAACCCATAGAGAAAACCCCCTCGAATTCGTGCGCATTGGCCTTGATTGGTAGTTCTACGTCTTGAAGTGTTCCTCTCCGAAGCTAGGTCGCCAATGGCTCTCCAAAATGCTATGACGTCGAAGGAACCTATCAAAGTTGGTGAAGAACTCCCTCTCAATCGGCGAAGACCTTCTCCTCAAACCCTAGCCGCCTCTCTCTCAATGTCTATGCTCAAAGCTCCGCAAAAAGTCCCTTACTGCTACAGTAAAATTACTACAGTACTTTTACTACAGTGATTTCCACAAAACGCAATGATAAACATTCTCCTCTTAAGGCCACACGATCGGGCACACGATCATATGGTAGGCTATACGGCTTTTCCTTCATCAATGCGTCTTGAAAGGTTTTGAAATCTTTACAAAGAGGAGGAATGTGGAGACATGGCTGCCTTTGTGCCCTTCCATTGATAACTTGGCTTGCAAAACTATGGAAGTTGGCACACATCTCCTCATACACGAACTCCTCTTGTGTCTTCCAACTTGATTTGCACAAGAACTCCCAATATTATGCCATGATAGCCTATCTTCGCTCCCTTTTGAAATCCCAATGCCTTCACAACCTATATGCAATAAAGAACACCCAATACACGAAATGAGACATAAACCGTATAAAATATGATGCTCAATGTATGTAAAACATGCATAAAAACATGTTCACTCAAGCACTTATCACTTACACTTGAAACAATAGTCCTAGGGGAGCAATGTCCGGGTTCCCCATTTTCTATTGATTACCTCTCCTATCATTTCATTGCGTATCTCTCTCTTGTTTTCTTTATTGCTTTATTTACACTGATATTGCTCACACCACTATTGATTCATCATTACCATAGTTAAATAGCAATTCTTGTGTTTCTAATCACTATTCCCTGTGGATATGACTACCCACTCACCAGGGTACTTTTATTACTTCGATAACCCGTGCACTTGCGTGGTGTGCTAATGAACCACCATTAGCTATATGAGCATAAATAATGAAGCATAAGTATAGGACATGTATAATGTGAACTCCCCTCCACACTTAAGATGTACATTGCCTCAATGTACGCATGCAAGCAGAATAAAAGAAGTATGACAATCAAAAACATATGTGGGAATGGGCAATTGAAACAATACTCCCCAGAACTCCTAATGGTGCATTTGATGGAGTTATATTCATTGAGAGTTGAGTCCCACTGGGTTGTGGAGCACACACGGCCATGTGAATGTCACATTAACTGTACCAATGATTATTCCTCAATTTCCAAGACTCACAAGACCATCTGTACGTATACACAAGGAGGTTCGGTGAAGCTCAACAAAAACAAAATAAGATCGAGTCTATAAAGATATGAACATGACATACAACTCGAAGCAGCTGAAAATAAAAGATAAACTCAGAAGAAAAATCCTTTTTGAGTAGTACAAGTCCAGAATAAGATGCAAAAATAAAATATAAAAACATAAAAGAAATTAAAAGTACAGACACATAAAGCATCGGTGTCAACTGCTGGCTCTGCTACTAGCGCTAGTGATGCTGCTAGTGCCTCTGGTAGTGATGGTGGTGCTGATGCTGCCAGAGCAGTGAGGGGTCTCATCACAAATGTAGATGTCACGTCTTGCTCTAAGATCTGCTGTAGGATGACAAGACGTGCCAACACCTTAGTATGGTTTGCAGCCTATGTCGCGCGAACCTCAGCTATATCCCTCTATAATACCCCTACATCACTCTCGAGCCTCGCAAAGCGATCCTGGTCTCGAGAAGGAGAAACGTTCTACACTGGTGGTGGCTCTTGTGCTGTAGGGGGTACATTAGTCTCCATATGCTCCGGCTGTGGCTCCTGCACAGCCTGAGACCCCTCTGCTACATCTCTCTCCTTCTCGGCTGTCTCTGGTGGGGACATGATCATCTCATAGACTCCATCTCTATATCTGCGGATCATCACCATGAGTCTCATCGTCTCTAAGCCAAGGGGTGATGGTACAATCGTCATCTCGGCCTCTTTGATCGCGTCCAATAAACCCATCGTGATGAAGAACCGAGTGATGTATAGGCCCGAGAAGAGGATTCCGACCCTAGCATACTGACCCTGATGTGGTAGATACTCTGCTAATATGTGTCCAAGATGGAGTGACTTGCTCTGTACCATAGAATTGAGGTAGAGTAACTCCTACTGACTCAAAACTCCCATGTTGTCACCATGACCGTTTATTGATCTGCTCAGAACGACGTGGATGTACCTATAGGTAGGTCAGAAGAGGCATATCACCTTAGACACTCTCGGCTCGTACTGTCCCTAGCCGCATAATGCTCTATATGCACGCTTCGGTGTTAAGCTGCTAGGATAGTCTGTCGGCAGCTGCTCATACTCGTCGGTGTTAGTGAGCGCCTCATCGTATAAGCCTAGTTTGACTGAGAACTGTGTGATGCTCATACTGTGGTAGTATCCAAATGCCCTGAACTGTATGGCGTCAATACTCAAAAAACTGCTATAAGCCCTGTCGAACTCAAACAAGGCAAGCACCTCCATTGTCATCATATGGATCGCTGGCTCCCATATGGATGGTAAATGCCTCTAGTTACCCACTAATAGGAGCTCATCAACCTTATCGACCATGTCATCCCCTAACTGGATCTCCCGTAACATGCTCAAGTCGGGGAAACGCAACTTTCTGAACTTGAGCTTCGACAAATGCTCAAATTGAGCTTGATGCTCATGGATGGCAAACTCTATGTGCTCAAGCTCAAGAGAATGCTCCCTGGGATGCTTGCCGGCTGCTTTCTTGGCCTTGGGTGCCATATTTGCAAGAATTAAAAAAAAATCGATCAAATAAACTCAAGAACACAACCCTATAGAAATCCACATGGCCCTGTGGAAATTTGACATGCCCATGTGGATCTATGGGGCATGAGAGCCGCATGGCTGAAACACAAAATCTCTGAAATACAACATGAATTCATTCTAAAGTCACTCTAAAAACATGTATCAACCATATAAACATGAAATCAAAGCAACATTCACCAGTTTGAGCAAAATAAATCAAGATTTGCGAAGAAAAGAGGAAAGGGAAACTTACCGACGAAATGACAATCAAAACTTCAAATACAGCAGGAAAACTCACTCAAACCTCTATAAATCGACAGTGAGGGGTTGAGAGAGTAAAGGGATGCATTCTCTAAGTGTTTGGGAGTGGCTTATGCGTGTGTATTTGTGTTCTTTTGTGTATGTAGGGTTGTCGAGATAAAATTTGATGAAAGAAAGCAAAAGTAGATCGTGGATGCATTTGTTGATGAAGTCTTGGATTGAACAAACGTGAAGACACAAGTTGTGCTCAAATACATGTGGATGTGTGCCAACCTCCATTGTGCCGACTTATACAATATTAGATGCAAAGTAGAGGGGCACAAAAGCATTCACACTCACATTTTCTGACGTATGCAATACTAAAAAGACATTCATTAATGCGATTTCATTAAAGACACAGCACGATCTATCGCATGGATGTGTGCCCATTCATGTGGCCTCAATGATAAGAGTGGATTTGGGAGCATTTTGATGAAGTACTGTACCAATTTACTGTAGCAAATACTGTAGCAGTTAGAGTTCATAGCCTATAGAAAACCAAAATCTGGAAATCCACACGCTCATGTAGAAATCCCACATGCCCGTGTGGATGCTTGATTCCAGCCCCTATAAATGTCGCGACTTGAGAAGTTTTGAGGGATCTTTTTCCCATCTTTTGCCCATCTTTGGAGGCGCTCCTGGCTTGGGTTTGGAGAGGCTTTGCCTAGGTTTTTGGAGCGGTTCTACGACCTTCGACATCGAGTTACTTTGGAAAAGAGTTATTGGGGGAGCTTTTACTAGCATCAATTTGGTGAGTTGTGCCCTAGGCTTGGCAAGGGAACCTTTGGAGAAGACAAGGCAGCTCCAAAAGACCATCGATACGGACTACAAGGGGGTTTTATCTATGGATTACATGTATTTACTTTTGATTTCATTTTTTATTGTGTATTGCTACATGGAGAGCTAAACCCCTAGTGGATGCTTGGACTTGTAAAATCTAGGATGATTTTGTTTCATTGACTTTCATTATGCTTCTTTAATTGATGTTTTAATTGAGTTCTGACAACGCCCTTTTGTGTGTGAACCGCAAGTGTACGGGTTTGTCAAAGTAATAATATCTTGATGAGCGGGTAGTCGTATTCATAGGGAATAGTGATTAGAAATACAAAGATTGCTATTTAACTATAATGAAGACGAATCGGTAGTGGTATGAACAAAATCAATGAAAATAGAAATAAGGAAAGAAGAAAGAGGTGCAAATAAAAGATAGGAGAGGCAATCGACAGAAATTGGAGCACCCAGATATTATTCACCGTAGGACTATTGTTTCAAGTGCAAGACCAACCATTATGTTTCTCAACCGATGCTTGATGAGTCGTGGAAATCTTTAAACACACTATCCTAAACCTAAGATCAACCATGACTAACCTTACACTATGTCCTGGCGGAGAAATCACTCAGTCTCGACGCCTCACACTGTGTAAGGTTGCTTAAAGATCTGGGGACTCCAAGTGTTAAACCCTATTCCCTAATATAGATCTAACCCTTTGGTCCAAGCGAAAGACCTCTAGTCATAATTAAGCCCAGATACTAAGTATTACTTCAATGCTTCACTTCGTTACTTGCGCAACTAAGCCCCAGCAGAGTTTGTCTCTTAGCATTTCACTCTATTGTGACTGTAAAGAACTCAGGAAACGTGGAGGTAAAATAAGTCACTCATGAAGGCTAAAGGGACGTTTCGCTATCTCTTGACTCACCCTGTTAACCCTCTCCAATGTAGCATTATCTAACCCCCATGTTGTATCACTCATCCACAAAGGTTACGAAGAAGGATTCTCAACCTTAGTGTCACTATAAGGAAAAGTCACTCAATAAGCATTCAAGATTGGAACTCAATTAAAACATCAGTTAAAGAAAATGTAATAAAAGGTCAAAGAAACAATATCATCCGAGGGTGACAAGTTCCCCTTGCTTATATCCCGCAAGTGCACGGGCTTGTCGAAGTAATAATCCCGGCTGAGCGGGGTCGAATCCACAGGGAGTAGGGAGTGAAAATACTTAATTTGATTCTTAGCTATGTGGAAAATCAATTGTGATAGGTGAGACATTGATTCAATTCTCAACAATAAAATCAACAAGTGAAAGAGCAAAAGTAAGAAGAGGGTAAGGCAATCGATAAAGATGGGGTACTCGGATAATGCTTCACCTAGGATAATCGCTTTAAGTGCGAGAACTCTCTATTATGCTTCCTAATCAATGCAATGGTGAGTCGTGGAAATCCTTACATACATAGTCCCAAATCTAAGGTCAACTATGCCTAACTTTATACATGTCCCGGAGGAGAAATCGAACAATCTCAACATCTCGCACTCGCATAGAGTTGCAATGAACTCTAGGGATTCCAAGTGATAAATCTCTTCCTAAATATAGACCTAACCCTTTGGTCCAGGCGGAAGGTCCCTAGCCACAATTAAGCCCTAGATACTAAGATCCTCTCAACGCTTCACTCCATTGCACGCGCAACTAGGCCCCAGCGGAGGTTCATCCCTTAGACCACTCACTCTTTTATGGCGGCAAAGAACTCAAGGAATGGAGGTAGAATCTATCACACCGGAGGGGAAAGGGGACGCTCCGGTACCTCTCGACTCACCCTCTCAACCCTCTCCAACCTAGCTTTGTGTAACGCTCGTGGTGTGTCACTCACTGACAAGGTTACCAACAAGAACTCTCAACCCTAGTGTTACTCTAGGGGAAATGTTCATACAATCAAGCATTCAAGGTTGGAACTCACAATAAACATCAATTTATTGAAAGCATAATAAAGAAATTCAATAAAACGAATACATCCTAGGGTTCACAATCTTCCAAGTACCCACTAGGGGTTTAGCTCTCCATGGAGTTAATACAATGAAAGAAATCGAATGTAAAAGTAATGAATCCATAAAGAAACCCCCTCGATGGTCGTGTCGATGGTCTTGTGGAGAGTCCTCTACTCGTCGTCCAAAGATTCCTTCATCCGATATAGGGTACGCCTCGATCGAAGCTCCCCTACCAACATTCTTCCTAATGGAATCACTATGTCGGAGCCGTAGAACTTCTTCAAAACCTTGGCCAATACCCCTCGAAACCCTAGCCGAAGTCCTCTCACAAGTTGGGGAAACGATGGAGAAAAGAATACCAAAATCGGGGCTGAAATCGGCTTTAAATAGGGCTTGAATCGGGCGACTGCACGGGCGTGTATGATGTCACACGCCCCTGTGGAATTTTCACACGGCCGTGGATATTTTCCACACGCCCGTGTGGATTCTCTGTTTCTCTGATTTCTCGGCCGGGCTGCTACAGTACATGCTACAGTGTTTTACTACAGTATTCTACAAGTAAGGAAAATTTCAACACTAAATACGAAAAATCAATGCTCTAGCTAAAAACTTGAATAAAAAAGGACAACAAACCCGAATTTCGTAACAACCCAAGGTATACTCCTCAAAGTTCTAAGTACAAGGGACTTATTTATCTACAAAAGTGACAAAAATTTAAAAGATGGTAGTAACTTCACACATCCTCTAAGGTAGACCTTTCCAAAGCGGCCGCTAAGGTGGCTTTCACACTTTCGAGGTGGTAGCTCTTTGTACCCGAGTGGTAGCTTTCACTCATCCTATGAGATAGCTCTTTCTCTCATTAGGGCATAACTAGTATCCGACTTGTGAGAGTAGCTTCATACTTCATAGGTGGTAGCTCTTTCCACCCAACAAACACAAATAAACAATAAAACTATTTTGTTCCTTCTTTTCATTTTCAAAATATATATATATATATATATTTTTTTTTTGAGTTTAGCACAAGAAAATAAACCTAACTAGTCCCTTTAACATCGAACATGAGTTTCCAATAGAGTTCAAACAGTGAGTAGTGCACTAAGTGTAAATCGGGCAAAAATTCCTAAAAATTCAAGCAAGAACTAGACAATGAAAACATTCAATGTTAACAATTCTCCTAGACTTAAGAATACAATCATTGCAACTACGGTGAACCGCCATTGGCTATGTGAGCATATATCAATTAAGAACAATAGAAAAGATGTGCGCATTATGAAACTCCCGCCGACACTTAAGTCGTACATTGTCCTTAATGTACACATGCAAGCTCACTCAAAATATATCATTCAAAAATAGATGTGGGAGAAGCAATCAAAACAATACTCCCCTGACTCCTAGTATTGCGTTTGATGAAGCTAATTCATTGGGAGTAGTGTTCCAACGGGTTGTGAAGCACCTTGGCCGTACCCATGACTAAGTCTCAATTTCCAAGAAGACAAGACCATCTGCACGCACACACGAGGGGATTCAGTGAAGCTCAAGAAAAACAAAAATAACTCGAGTGTATAAAAGATGAAGCAATGAATACAACTTGATAATGCAAAATAACATAAACTCAGAAGGAAAAATCCTTTCTGAGTGAACAAGTCTAAAAACAAGAAAATAAGATAAAGTAAAATGCATGAAAGTAAAAGGAAGGTCAAGTGTCGAAGTCGCTCTAAGTCTCCGTTGCTGCTGCAGCTGAAGTGGAAGCATATAGTGGGTCCTCTGGTGCTGGGGTTGAGGATGGAGGTGCTGGAGGTACTGGCGGTGCCTGAAGAGTCCTCGGCTGCAGGACGAATGATGAGGCAACGTCTCGCTCTAGGATCTGCTGTAATATGTAGAAACACGCCATGAACTCTGTGTACTGAGTGGCCTGCGTAGCCCTAATCTCAGCAACCTCGGCTCGGACCACTCCTATAGCATTCTCGAGCCTCTCAAAGTGATCATTGGCTCGAGAAGGTGAAAACATACGCACTGGAGGTGGTTCCTCGGCCGCTGGAGGGACCTCGGTGTCCATCGATGCAGGCTGAGGCTCGGGGCGGGCTGAGATGCTCCGGCGTCATCACCCTCATCCTCGCCTATCTCTGGGGACTGGTAAAACTAACGCAAAAACCCCTCGTCCGAACCCCTCGCGGACCATGCCCATCAACCGCATTGTCTCTAGACCCGTGGGAGCGGGTACACTCGCCTTCTCGGCCCCGTGAATCGAATCCAAAAAGATCCATGCCCAGACACTAATCTCGTAATGTAAGGATCCGAGAAGATCGCTCCCGTCTAGTGTCATCGTCCCACGATGCCTGATGTAATCAGCCAAGATGTGCCCCAAGTGTATCGGTACGCGCTCTATCATCGAGTACAAGTACAGCAACTCCTGGTGGCTCAAGACACCAGTACTATCACCACGGCCATTCACCGACCTACTCATGATTGCGTGCAAGTATCTGTAGGCTGGCCGGGAAAGGCACGTGGCCTTGGAAACCCCAGGCTCGTACTGACCCTGACCGCATAGCACTCTGTAAGCTCTCTGCAGGGTCAAGGTTCCGGGGATAATCGGTGAGGTAACTCGCATGCACTCCTCGTAATCTGTGAATGCCTCCTCGTATAAGCCAAGTAGTATGGAGAACTGCGTAATGCTCAAACTATGGTGGTGTCCAAACACTCTGAACTGAATGGTGCCCAAACTGTTGAAGCTCGCATACGCTCTATCAAACTCAAATGAGGAGAGCACCTCCAGTGCAAACTCTCGGATAGCTGGCTCTCTAATTGTCAACAACTGCCGCCAAGCCCACTCTGAAACAAGGTCCTCAATCTCCTCAGCGAACTCATCTCCCTGCTGAAGATCTCGTAATATAGTCGTGTCCAGGAATCGAGTCTGTCCGAAGCGGAGTCTCGATAAGCGCTCATAACGGGCCTGATGTTCGGGAATAGAAAATCGCATGCCCTCGGGCTTAGAGGATGACTCACGTGGCCTCTTATCTGTTTGCTTCTTTGTCCTAGGTGCCATGATCTGCCAAATTTAAACTAAATTAGTCAAACAAGTTGATAAAACAATACTGCAGAAATCCACACGGTCGTGTGGAATTTCCGCACGCCAGTGTGGATTCACGGGGCGTGAGAAACGCACGGCCAGGTATCAACAATCTAAAAATACACATCAATAATATCTCTAACTTCGTTCTAAACGTAAATCATTGTTCCAATTAAAGAAACGAAGCATTGTCAACTAGATTAATCAATAGAAATCATGAATTGACGAAGAAGATGAAGAAGATGAAGTTACCGACGAGGAGAAATGATAAAATAGAGAGTCGGCCGGAAAACTTGCTAAAATCCCACCAAACTGCGCAATGGACTCGGAGAATGTTGTGAGAGTGCTTTCGAGGGAAACGGAGTCGTGAAGAAGGATAGAAATCATCCCCTTTTTAAACAGAACTCGCGACTTTTGACGTTCTGTGCATCCACACGGGCGTGTGGAAATTCCCCACGCCCGTGTTCCTCACTTCAAAGCTCCACAGGGGCATATGCATGCCCCTGTGCGCTCTCGTGAAAAACTCTCACAGACTTAGACTGATCTCACACGGGCGTGCGGAAAATACCCACGCACGTGCGCCAGACCCACAGGGGAAGACGCACACCCCTGTGGCTTCCCTGATTATCCGAGAAAAATATCAAGTTGCCCGCACGCCCGTGCGGAATATCCACACGGGCATGGGCATTCACATGCCTCAACTCACAGGGGCGGCCGCACGCCCTGTGTTTTCTCGGGATGGAGGGGGCAACCTACACAGTTTCGCACGGGCGTGCGGAAATTACCCACGCCCGTGCGTGGTTCACAAGGTCGCCCACAGGGGCGAGTCCACGCCCCTGTGTATTCTCGGGAAAATCCGCCCAACTCTGCAGGAAATCACACGTCCGTGCGGAAATTACCCACGGGCGTGCATCAGTCGCATGGTCGTCCACAGGGGCAGCCGTATGCCCCTGTGCCTTCTCTGGATGAGTTCGCAGTACACATCCACAGGCGTGTGGCAATTCCACACGCCCGTGTGTTTTCTCTGGATGACTTAGAAAAACCTGCAGGCTCTACAAAACTAATCTGAACATGTTTACACACTCAGAGCCTGCCCTATTGTGCAAGATATACCAGATAAAAACACAAAATAGAACTCAAATGACCAAACTTCGTCAATTGTCAACAAAAAATATATAAAGAATTCTTTTAAAAACCCACAATAGGATCACAGCACAAGCACTCAAAAATTGAAACACCAACACTTAACAATTTATTCATGCAGACAAACTAAACTAAAAGGTACGAGAATAGTAAACACTTGGGTTGCCTCCCAAGAAGCGCTTGTTTTAACGTCACTAAGCTTGACGTATCTTTCTTACCTCACGGGGGTTCATGAATGAAGGTTGCCCTCTTACCCATAACTTGAAAGCATGATGAGCAAAGTCTCTTGAGGGTAGAGGGTGTACTATCAGGCTTCGGACCACCTAGCAATTGTTCGTCCAACTCCCTTGGCTCATGTACGTCTCCAACAGTCTTGGGGCGTTTTCGGTGGCGTCTTCGAGCCCTCTTCATTTTTCGGAGCACCTTCTTCAAGATTCCCGGGGTAGATGTTTCCTCTCCGGTTGAACCAAGCATCAGTACTTCTTCATTGCTCTCCTCTTGGTCGAACAAACCTTCATAGGGATCCGGGTTGAACATTTCCTGTATATATTCATCAACAATTTCATCAGTAGTGTCTAGAAAATACAAAGTGTCATCAAAATCGAAAGAATGCCGCATGGCTTCAGCAAGGCGATAGGTGAGTTTATCGTCTCCGACTCTCAATGTGAGCTCTCCGCCGTCCATGTCAATCTATGCTTTAGAAGTCCGCAAGAACGGTCTCCCAAGTATCAAGGGTACATCTGCATCCTCATCAACATCTAGCACTACAAAGTCAACCGGAAAAATATACTTGTCCACCTTGACAAGTACGTCTTCAATGATGCCTCTCGGATGTCGTACCGTTCGGTCCGCCAATTGTAAAGTCTTCTGAGTAGGTCTAGGCTCACCCAAGCCTAGCTTTTGGAAGAAAGTATATGGCATGACGTTGATACTTGCCCCTGAATCCGCCAATGCCATTTCCTCACCTAAGTTGCCAATGTTACATGGAATAATGAAGCTTCCCGGGTCTTTCTTCTTGTTCGGCATGTTCTTTTGTAACACAGCCGAGCATGAAGCATCAAGCACTACTGAAGCACTCTCCTCCAATTTTCTCTTGTTGGTCAATAGGTCTTTCAGGAACTTCACATACTTAGGCATTTGAGCCAAAGCCTTAACAAAAGGAATGTTGATGTGGAGTTGCTTGAACAAACTCAGGAACTTCTTATACTGGTCATCCCCTTGGTCGTTCTTCAATCTAGAGGGATAAGGGATTCTTGGCATGAAAGGTGGGGGTGCCACCTCTTTCTCTTTATTTGCTCCCTTCTCAACCTCGACGACCTCGAGTGCGTGTTCTTTCGGCTTCTCACTTGGAAACCTCCCTTCCACCTCACGACCGCTTCTCAAAGCGATCGCCTTCACATGTTCTCTCGGGTTGGTTTCCGTGTTGCTTGGTAGACTCCCATGTGGCCTTTCGGAAAGAGATTTCGCAATTTGCCCCACTTGATTTTCAAGGTTGTGTAAGGAGGCGGTGTGATTGTGAAGTGTAGCCTCGACTGATTCAAACCTTGTATTTGCCGATTGAAGAAATCTAGTCAAGTGCTTCTCCAAATCCGTCATTCGGGTTTCCAAGCCTGAAATTCTGTTTTCCACTTGAGGGGCTTGTTGTTGTTGTTGGAACCCCGATGACCCCATGGTCTTCTGTGGTCCTTGATTACTCCATGAAAAGTTGGGATGATTCTTCCAACCTGAATTGTAGGTGTTGCTGTATTGATTACCTTGAGGTCTCATTCCATTACCTACAAAGTCGACATTCTCAACTGAAGAAACATCACCAATGACAATTGGGCAATCGGAGGGAGCATGTCCTCCACCACAACCGGTGCAATTGGTCACGGCCGCAACTTTATTCGAAGCTATAAGATCTAGCTTCTTACTCAAACTCTCCACTTGGGCCGCCAATGAAGTTACCGCATCAATTTCATGGAGACCAGCCACCTTTTTCTTCTTTCTAGCGTTCCACTGGTAGCTATTTAACCCCATTTCCTCAATCAATTGACGAGCCTTGTCGGGGGTCTTGCTACCTAAGGTACCTCCTGCCGCCGCATCCAAGAGTTGCCTTGTACTCGGGTTCAAACCATTGTAGAAGGTTTGAACAATCATCCACTCCGGGAATCCGTGTTGCGGACACTTGCGCAGGAGTTCCTTGAACCTTTCCCATGTCTCAAATAGAGACTCCAATTCCAACTACATAAAGGATGAGATCTCATTCCTAAGCTTTGCTGATTTTCCGGGAGGGAAATAACGGGCTAGCAAAGCTTCTACCATCTCTTCCCATGTAGTGATTGATGCCCTTGGTAATGAGTGTAGCCACTGCTTTGCTTTCCCCTTTAAGGAAAATAAGAAGTCTCTCAATTTGATGGCATCATCCGTCACACCATTTATCTTCAGCATGTCACACACCTCGAGGAAGCTCTCTATGTGACTATTTGGATCCTCATTGGCCAAACCGTTGAATTGTGCGGACTGCTACAGCATATGGATGAATGCTGGCTTTAGCTCCAAATTCTGAGCTGTAATTGGAGGACGCACAATACTCGATTGTGTCCCCAACACTGAAGGTCTGGCATAATCGGATAGTGTCCGTTGTTGGTCATTTTGTTCTGCCATGTTGTCAGATCCTTCTACTTCCAAATTAGCTAGATTAGGCTGTTCTTGTACAGGTTCTTTCCCTTTCCTTCGAAGTGTACGTTCAAGCTCAAGGTCTCCTTCAATCAATATTGATGGATTCCCTCGGGTCATAACCTGGAGCTGCACAAAAAGTAAAGAAAAAGAAAATCAGAATGATGATAGAATAAGAAGATATGAAATAGAATGTGTAGTGGAATAGCTAAGAAAACAAAGTGCAAAGTATCTCTAAACGCCTAACTCCCCGGCAACGGTGCCAAAAACTTGATAAGTTCCCCTTGCTTATATCCCGCAAGTGCACGGGCTTGTCGAAGTAATAATCCCGGCTGAGCGGGGTCGAATCCACAGGGAGTAGGGAGTGAAGATACTTAATTTGATTCTTAGCAATGTGGAAAATTAATTGTGATAGGTGTGACATTGATTCAATTCTCAACAATAAAATCAACAAGTGAAAGAGCAAAAGTAAGAAGAGGGTAAGGCAATCGATAAAGATGGGGTACTCGGATAATGCTTCACCTAGGATAATCGCTTTAAGTGCGAGAACTCTCTATTATGCTTCCTAATCAATGCAATGGTGAGTCGTGTTAATCCTTACATACATAGTCCCAAATCTAAGGTCAACTATGCCTAACTTTATACATGTCCCGGAGGAGAAATCGAACAATCTCAACACCTCGCACTCGCATAGAGTTGCAATGAACTCTAGGGATTCCAAGTGATAAATCTCTTCCTAAATATAGACCTAACCCTTTGGTCCAAGCGGAAGGTCCCTAGCCACAATTAAGCCCGAGATACTAAGATCCTCTCAATGCTTCACTCCATTGCACGCGCAACTAGGCCCCAGCGAAGGTTCATCCCTTAGACCACTCACTCTATTATGGCCACAAAGAACTCAAGGAATGGAGGTAGAATCTATCACACCGGAGGGGAAAGGGGACGCTCCGGTACCTCTCGACTCACCCTCTCAACCCTCTCCAACCTAGCTTTGTCTAACGCTCATGGTGTGTCACTCACTCACAAGGTTACCAACAAGAACTCCCAACCCTAGTGTCACTCTAGGGGAAATGTTCATACAATCAAGCATTCAAGGTTGGAACTCACAATAAACATCAATTTATTGAAATCATAATAAAGAAATTCAATGAAACGAATACATCCTAGGGTTCACAATCATCCAAGTACCCACTAGGGGTTTAGCTCTCCATGGAGCTTAATACAATCAAAGAAATCGAATGTAAAAGCAATGAATCCATAAAGAAACCCCCTCGATGGTCGTGTCGATGGTCTTGTGGAGAGTCCTCTACTCGTTGTCCAAAGATTCCTTCGTCCGGTATAGGATACGCCTCGATCGAAGCTCCCCTACCAACCTTCTTCCTAATGGAATCACGATGTCAGAGCCGTAGAACTTCTTCAAAACCTTGACCAATATCCCTCGAAACCCTAGCCGAAGTCCTCTCACAAGTTGGGGAAAAGATGGAGAAAAGAATACCAAAATCAGGGCTGAAATCGGCTTTAAATAGGGCTAGAATCGGGCGACTGCACGGGCGTGTATGAAGTCACACGCCCCTGTGGAATTTCCACACGGGCGTGGATAATTTCCACACGCCCGTGTGGATTCTCTGTTTCTCTGATTTCTCGGCCGGGCTGCTACAGTACTTGCTACAGTTTTTACTACAATACCTGCTACAGTACTATGCCGGAAATACTCCCGAATTCCATACTTTCATTGGGGTAGCGCAAACGGGCACACGTTTACGTCGTGAATCACTTGCCTCTTCAATGATGTGCACGTTGGTGGATCTCTTGTTCTTATATGCATAAATCAGAATGTTCGAGTGTGACTGCCTTTGTGCCCCTCCAAATGAATGTGCTCACTCGAATACGAGGAGGTTGGCACACACTCTAGCATCTCACACCTGACCTATGTCTTCGCGTTTGAACCTTAGCAAGATCTCCTCCAAAATATGTGCATTATGACCCACATTGGCCTATTTCCTTCATACTTGGCCTCACAACCCTACCTGCATAAAAGTAACATAAAAACACACATATTAATGTAAAAACCTGAGAAAAGTAATGCTCAACATAAGGAATGAACACTTCGCATTCATATCGCACAAGCACTTATCAGAGGGTTTATAAGTCTGAGTTCACACTAGGGGTTTAGCTCTCCATAGAGCAAAATACAATCAATAATGGAATTGAGAGTAAAGATATGCAATCCATGAATAAAACCTCCTTGGTGTCTGTGTGGAAGGTCTTGTGGAGTAGCAGCGTCTTCTCCAAAGGTTCGCTCATCAAGCCTAGGGCACACATCGCCAAATCGATGTCGATGAAAGCTCCCCTAATAACTATCCACCGAAGGAAAGTGGTGTTAAAGATAGTAGAACCACTCCAAAAACCTAGCCAAAGCCTCTCCAAAACTTAGCCGCGAGCGCCTCCAAAGATGGTGAAGAGATGGGCAAAAGATGGGAAAAAGATTCTCCAAAATGGGCTGAAGTCACAGCTTTAAATAGGTTGGAATCGGGCATCCACACGTACGTGTGGAATTTCCATACGGCCATGTGAATCTATAGGAATTGATTTACTACAGTAACCTGCTATAGTACTCCGCTAAAATACTCCCGAATTCACACTTTTCATCAAGGCCACATGAATGGGCACACATCTATGTGGTAGATCGCGTTGCATCTTCAATGAAATCACATTTGACGACAATATTACTAGCATTCCACAAGTTAGAACACATAAGTGTGATTGCCTTTGTGCCCCTCCAATTTACATGTTCACTCAAGCACAACGAAGGTTGGCACACACTCATATGTCTTTGAGCACAACTTGTGTATTCAAGTTTGTTCACTCAAAGATTTCATCAACAAAGTGCATTCATGATCTACTTTGGCTTCTTTCTTCCACACTTGTCTCCATAATCCTACATGCACAAAAGAACACGAATATACATTTATAAGCGATAAAATATGATAAAAGTAATGCTCATTGTAAGAAAAGAATACTTCATATTACTAACAACGCCCCTTGCGTGTGACCCGTAAGTGCACTGGTTTGTCGAAGTAATAAATCCCAGGTGAGTGGGGTATCATATCCACAGGGAATAGTGAGTAGAAATAGCAAGATTGCTATTTAACTAGAATGAAGATAAGTTAAAAGTGATGTGAATAAGAATCAGTGCAAATGAAAATAAGAAAAGAGAAGCGAGGTGCAAGTAAAAGATAGGAGAGGCAATCAATGATAAATGGGGTACCCGGATATTGTTCACCCTAGGATTATTGTTTCAAGTGCAAGACCAAACATTATACTTCCTAACTGACGCCCAATGAGTCGTGGAGATCCTTAAACACATAGTCTTAAAACTTAAGGTCAGCAGTGACTAACCCTACACTATGCCCCGGTGGAGAAATCTAGCACTCTTGACACCTCACACTGTGTTAGGTTGCTTTAGGCTCTAGGAATTCCAAGTGATAAACCCTATTCCTATATATAGACCTAATCCTTTGGTCCAGGCAAAAGGCCCCTAGTCACAATTAAGCGCCTGATACTAAAGTTTACTTCAACGCTTCACTTTGTTGCTTGGACAACTAAGCCCCAACGGAGTTCATCATTTAGCACTTCACTCTATTGTGACTGCAAAGAACTCTTGGAATGCAAAGGTAGGATAAATCACACCGGAGGGGAAAGGGGACGCTCCGCTACCTCTCGAATCACCCTCTCGACCCTCTCTAATATAACCTTGTCTAACCCTCATGGTGTGTCACTCATCCACAAGGATGACCAACTTAGATTCTCAACCCTAGTGTCACTCTAAGGGAAAATCAACACAATAAGCATTCAAGATTGGAACTTAATTAGAAACATCAATTAAGGAAAGCATAATAAAAGACCAAAGAAACAATATCATCCTAGGGTTTACAAGCCCAAGCACCCACTAAGGGTTTAGCTCTCCATGGAGCAAAATACAATCAACAATGAAGTTAAAAGTAAAAACATGCAATCCATGAATGAAAACCCCCTTATGTTCATGTCGAAGGTCTTGTGGTTCGGCCGCGTCTTCTTCAAGGTCCCCTCGTCAAACCTAGGGCACACCTTGCCAAATCGGTGCTGACGAAAGCTCCCCCAATAGCTATCTTTTGAAGGAAACACATTGTCAAAGGCCATCAAACCTCTCTGAAGCCTTGCCAAAGCCTCTCCAAACCCTAGCTGCGGGTGCCTCCAAAGATGGGTAAAAGATTGAGAAAGGGTGGAAAAGAAGGTACCAAAAATCGGGCTGAATCGCGGCTTAAATAGGGCTGGAATCGGGAATCCACACTCTCCTGTAGATTTTTCCCATGGGCTTGTGGAATTTCCACACAAGTGTGGGGAATTTCAACACACTTGTGTGGATTCTCTGGACATCCTATTTTTGGCCGGCTATGAACTTTAACTGTGATAAGTGGTTTTGTGGTAAGAATGCAAAGTGTTCTTTCCTTATGATGAGCATTACTTTTATCAGCTTTTAGCGCTAATACTTGTGCATTTGTGTTACTTTTATGCATGTAGGGTTATGAAGCTAAGTATTGAGAAAAGAAGCTAAAAGTAGATCGTGAGCGCACTAATTGGTGGAATCTTGGAAGGAACAAACACGAAGACACAAGTGGGGTCTTATGATGCATGAATGTGTGCTAATCTCCGTGTACTTAAGCTATTACAACGAGTCAGACGGGCACAAAGGCTGTCACATTTGTGTATCTCGACTTGTACATTGATAGCGAGATCTTCACCAACGAATCCTTTAATTGAAGAAGAGTTGCGATCTACGTCATAAACGTGTGTCCGTTTATGTTGCCATGATGAAAAGTGTGGAATTGGGAGTATATTGGCAAAGTACGGTAGCATATCACTGTGGCAAAATACTGTAGCAGTTCATGTTCACAGCTGGGCAGAAAACAGATTTCTAGAGAATCTACATAGGCGTGTGGAAATTCCCCACACCCGTGTGGAAATTGCATAGGCCCGTGGGAAGAATCAACAGGGGTGTGTGGATTTTTGATTCTAGCCCTATTTAAGCCGCGATTCAGCCCTATTTAAGCCACGATTCAGCCCGATTTTAGGAATCTTTTTCCCCTATTCTCTTCCACTTTTCTCCATCATTTGGGAAGCCGTCGACTAGGGCATGGAGAGACTTTTGGCAAGTCTTTGGAGTGGTTTGAGGGATTCAACACCGTGATTCGCTTGGAAGAAGGTTGTTGGGGGAGCTTTCGTCGGCATAGATTTGGTGAGGTGTGCCCTAGGCCGGACAAGGGGACCTTTGGAGAAGACTTGGCTACTCCACAAGACCATCGACACGACTACTGAGGGGGTTTTCTTATGGAACACTTATTTTTAATTTCGATTTCATTGTTGATTGTATTGTGCTCTATGGAGAGCTAAACTTCCTAGTGGGTACTTGGATTTTGTAAACCCTAGGATGTTATTGTTTCATTGATCTTTTATTATGCTTTCCTTAATTGATGTTTCAATTGAGTTCTAATCTTGAGTGCTTGTGGAATGATTTCTCCCCTAGAGTGACACTAGGGTCGAGAGTCCATCTTGGTAACCATTGTAGATAAGGGACACACTATGATGGTTAGACATTGCTTGATTGGAGAGGGTTGAGAGGGTGAGTCGAGAGGTAGCAGAGCCTCCTCTTTCTCCTCCGGTGTGATTTATCCTACCTCCATTTCCTTGAGTTATTGGCGGTCGCAATAGAGTGAAGTTCTAGAGGATGAACTCCGCTGGGGCTTAGTTATACGAGCAACATAGTGAAGCGTTGAAGAGACTCTAGTGTCTGGGGCTTAGTTATGACTAGGGGCCTTTCACCTGGACCAAAGGGTTAGGTCTATATATAGGAAGATGGTTTATCACTTGGATTCCCTAGAACTCTATGTAACTTTACACAGTGTGAGGTGTTGAGACTGAGCGATTTCTCCGCCGGGACATAGTGTAGAGTTAGTCACGGTTGACCTTAGATTTTTTACCGTGTGCTTAAGGATTTCCACGACTCATTGAGCATTGATTAAGAAGTATAATAGTTGGTCTTGCACTTGAAACATTAATCCTAGGGGAAGCATTGCCCATGTACCCCACTTCTATCAATTGCCTTACCTCTCACTTACTTTTACCTTTCATTCTTGTTTCTTTTTATCTTCGTTTTCATTACATTTTATCAACACTATCATTGTTCACTTTCACATGGTTAAGTAGCAATTTAAGTATTTTTACTCTCTACTCCTTGTGGATACGATACCCCACTCACCTGGGATTTATTACTCAACAAACCCGCGCACTTGCGGGTCACACACAAGAAGCGTTGTTAAGTTTTATCACCATTGCTGGGGAGTAGGCGCTTAGAGATACTTTGCACTTTGCTATCTTATCTATTGATTCATTCTCTTTCATATCTTCTTACCCTATAATCGTTCTAATTTTGTTTTCTTTATATTTTTCTTTGAGCAGAAAAAAATGATCAACATACCCAAATTATTCGACACAATCACAGTGATGGTTGAAAACATAGAACAGAAAGTTCAACTGTTTCCAGTACAAACCACACAGTGTTTACCTTTGTAAGAGCACTACAATATTCACCATCTAGTGGAAGAATCAGTTGTTGAGTATATTTCCAGAATTCAGGATCAAAATGGTGACTAGAAAGTGTGCTACATCAGTTTGAGGAATCTATATTGGCCTATGAGTAATTACTTAGAAGAAAATTTGGAGAGAGTCCTTGCTCAGTTTGACTCGTCTTATAATGAACAAAGACTGGAACTTTTCTCTTTGAGTGTAACAATGTCAGGAAAGGAAGGTGGTGAGATGGAAGAATTGATAGCCGGTGAGGGTTCTTTAGAAGCACATGCACAAGTGGAGGAGATGGAGAATGATTTTGAACAGGAAACAAACAATTTTGAGAAAATTGACCTATTTAAAGGAAGCAGATTGCGCCCATCAATTGATGGACCACCTAAACTAGAGCTTAAAACCTTGCCGGCACATTTGGAGTATGCATATTTAATGGTGGACTCAAAGCTCCCGGTGATTGTGGCTTGAAGTTTGTCTATAGATCAAAAGGAGAAGCTTATTAGCATGTTAAAAAGGCATAAATCGGCTATTGCTTGGAAAATCTCAGATATTCAGTGCATTAATCCCTCATTCTTCACTCATAAAATCTTGATAGATGAAAATTATAAATTTGTGATCTAACCCTAAAGAAGATTGAACCCAAACATGAAGGAAGTTGTCAAACCAGAGGTGGTAAAATTACTTGATGCAGGTATTATTTATCCCATCTTCGACAGTGCATGGGTGAGCCCAACTCAAGTAGTCCCGAAGAAGAAAGGAATGATGGTTGTGAGGAATGAAAAGAATAAATTAATTCCAACCAGAATAGTTACGGGTTGGCATGTTTACATTAACTACAGAAGGCTGAATGATGCCACTCGAAAGGGCCATTTTCCATTACCGTTTATTGATAAAATGTTGGAGCTGTTGGAAGGCATCAGTTTATTGCTTCCTTGATGGTATGTCGG
This sequence comes from Dioscorea cayenensis subsp. rotundata, assembly GCF_009730915.1. NCBI lineage: Eukaryota > Viridiplantae > Streptophyta > Magnoliopsida > Dioscoreales > Dioscoreaceae > Dioscorea > Dioscorea cayenensis. The sequence goes on from NC_052478.1 coordinate 18,097,254, forward strand.
GGTACTTCCAAATTCCAATCACACTAGAAGATCAAGAGAAGATGAAATTCATTTGTCCTTATAGCACTTTTGCTTGCTGACAAATGCCTTTTAGGTTGTGTAATGCACCGGCGACATTCCAACGTTGCATGCCTGCTATCTTTGATGATCTTCTAGAGGACATAATGAAGGTGCTCATGGATAATTTTTCGGTATTCGGAGACTCCTTTGACATGTGTTTAAAAAATTTGGAAAGAGTTCTAGTGAGGTGTGAAGAAACAAATCTTGTTATTAATTGGGAGAAATGTCATTTTATGGTTCAAGAAGGCATTGTCCTCGGACATAAGATTTCCTGATTAGGCATGGAGGTAGATAAAGAGAAGATTGAAATCATAGGGAAGCTCCCTCCACCTGCAAATATAAAAGAGGTTCGTAGTTTCTTGGGGCATGCTGGCTTTTACAGAAGGTTCATTAAAGATTTTTCGAAGATTACACAACCGTTGACCAAGCTTCTATAAAAGGATGCCCTTTTCGATTTTGGGAATGATTGTCTGCTCGTGTTTAATTTGCTGAAGGAGAAATTAATGCAAGTACCCATGCTAACCATACCGGATTGGAACGAACCTTTTGAGCTCATGTGCGACACAAGCAATTATGCCATTGGAGTAGTTTTGGGTCAGAGGAAGGATAAGCAGTTCTGACTAATTTATTATGCTAGCAAGACTCTTATGAGTGCATAAGAGAATTATACAACTACCGAAAAAGAGTTGTTGGCGGTGGTATTTACCATTGATAAGTTCAGGCCCTACCTCATCTTATCTAGGGTCACGGTATTCACTGATCACTCGGCACTCCATTATCTCATGAACAAGGCTGATGTAAAATCGAGGTTGATTCATTGGATCCAATTATTGCATGAGTTTGATATGGAAATAAAATATAAGAGAGGAACTAAAAGTGTAGTTGCAGATCATTTATCAAGACTAGAAGATTATGAAGGACAAGAACCTGCAAGTAAGGAGATTAATGATTTATTTCCTGAAGAACATTTGTATGTAGTGTAGGGTATCGAGTCAGAAGACACTCCATGTTTTGCATATTTTGCAAATTATCTATCAGGAAAGTATTGAAAAAGGGCCTTACTTTTCAATAGAAGAAGAAGTTTTTTAGTGATTTGAAGAATTATTTTTGGGATGATCCATACTTGTTTCGTATTTGTGTTGATCATGTGGTTTGAAGATGTGTGTTGAGAGAGGAAGGTTGAAATATTCTTGCACACTGCAACTTTGGGCTGGTTGGGGGACATTATGCATCAAGTAGAACTGCTGAGAAAGTCTTGGCTGCTGGTTTTTATTAGCCGACTCTATTCCATGATGCTCACCAGTTTGTCCTTCGATGCGACAGTTATTAGAGGGCTGGAAATCTATCACGGCGAGATGAAATGACTCAGAATCCGATGAAATTTTGTGAGGTGTTTGATGTATGGGGTGTTGACTTCATGGGTCCATTTACAAAGTCTATTGGTAATCAATACATTCTGGTTGCAGTTAAATATGTGTCTAAATAGGTGGAAGCTCAAGCTTTACCTACTAATGATGCCAGAATCGTGGTGAAATTTTTGAAGAGGTTGTTCACTTGATTTGGGACTCATTTTTGCAACACTCAACTTGAGAAAGTTTTGAAGCGCTACGGGTTACACCACCACCTCACCAGTCCCTACCATGCGCAAACAAGTGGTCAAGTTGAAGTTACAAATAGAGAGCTTAAGAGAATCTTAACAAAGTCTGTGGAACAAGGGAAGCGAGATTGGTCAAAATGCTTGGATGACACACTTTGGGCTCACAAAACAACATATAAAACACTGATAGGGACTACTCCTTATAATTTGGCATATGGTAATCGTGTCACTTGCCCATGGAGCTCAAGCATAAGGCTTATTGGGCCATCAAGGCTATGAACTTTGACTTGAGAAAAGTAGGTGAACAAAGAATGCTCCATCTTAATGAGTTGGATGAATGGAGAATGAATGCGTATGAGAATGCAAGAATTTACAAGGAAAGAATTCGGAAGTGGTATGATAAGCATATTAAAACTTCGAAAGACATTAATAAGGGCGATCAAGTGTTATTGTTCAACTCTCGCCTAAGGCTATTTCCGGGGAAGCTCAAGTCCAGGAGGTTTGGGCCCTACACCATAACTGAGGTGTCACCCCATGAAGCTATTGAAATTTCTCACCAGGAAAGAGGTATATTCAAGGTGAATGGGCATCGGCTAAAGCCCTATTTTGGTGGGGAGGTTAGTAAAGACAGGGAATAGTGATTAGAAACACAAAGATTGCTATTTAACTAGAATCAAGATGAATCGGTAGTGGTATGAATAAAATCAATGAAAATAGAACTAAGGTAAAACAAGGAGGCACAAATAAAAGATATTAGAGGCGATCGACCGAAATTAGGGTACCCGGACATTGTTCACACTAGGACTATTGTTTTAAGTGCAAGACAAACCATTATGTTTCTCAACCGATGCTTGATGAGTCGTGGAAATCCTAAAACACAAGGTCACAAACCTAAGGTGAACTGTCACTAACCTTACACTATACCCTAGTGGATAAATAGTTTAGTCTTGACGCTTCACACTGTGTAAGTTTGCTCAAAGCTCTAGGGACTCCAAGTGATAAACCCTATTCCCTAATATAGATCTAACATATTGGTCCAGGCGAAAGACCCCTAGTCACAATTAAGCTCCAGATACTAAGGATTACTTCAACGCTTCACTCTGTTGCTTGCGAAACTAAGCTCCAGTGGAGTTTGTCTCTTAGCACTTTACTCTATTGTGACCGCAAAGAACTCTTAAAATGTGGAGATAAGATAAATCACACTGGAGGGGAAAGGGGACGTTCCGGTACCTCTGGGCTCATCCTCTCAACCCTCTCCAATCTAGCATTATCTAACACTCATGGTGTGTCACTCATCCAGAAAGGTTACCAAGATGGATTCTCTACCCCAGTGTCACTCTAAGGGAAAAACACTCAACAAGCATTCAAGATTGGAACTCAATTAAAATGACAATTAAAGAAAACATAATAAAGGTCAAAGAAACAATATCATCCTAGGGTTTACAAGTCTGAGTACCCACTAGGGGTTTATCTCTCCATATAGCAAAATACAATCAATAATGGAATCAAGAGTAAAGATATACAATCCATGAATAAAACCTCCTTGTTGTCCATGTTAATGGTCTTGTGGAGTAGCTACATCTTCTCCAAAGGTTCCCTCATCGAGCCTATGTCACACCTCGCAGAATCGATGCCGACAAAAGCTCCCCTAATAAATATCCTCCAAAGGAACGCTGTGTTGAAGGCCGTAGAACCGCTCCAAAAACGTAGTTAAAGCCTCTCCAAACCCTAGCCTTGAGTGCCTCTAAAGATGGTGAAGAGATGGGAAAAAGATGGGAAAAATATTCTCCAAAACAGGTTGAAGTCGGGGCTTTAAATAGGCTAGAATCAGACATCCACACGGGCGTGTGGAATTTCCACACGCCATGTGAATTTACAGGAATTGATTTTTCAGCAACATGTAAACAGTAACTACTACAGTGATTTTTCAGCAACATTTGACAACAATTTTGCTAGCATTGTACAAGTTGGAACACATAAGTGTGATTGTCTTTATGCCTCTCCAATTTACATATTCACTCGAGTACAACAGAGGTTGGCACACACTCATATGCCTTTGAGCACAACTTGTGTCTTCACGTTTATTCATTCTAAGATTTCATCAACAAAGTGCATTCATGATCTACTTTGGTTTCTTTCTTCCACACTTGTCTCCACAATCCTACATGCACAAAAGAACAAGAATACACATGTATAAGCGATAAAATCTAATAAAAGTAATGCTCATTGTAAGAAAAGAATACTTTGTATTACTAATAGACAAGCACTTATCAAGTTCCATCCTTGAATGATTTTTGAATTGATTTTTCCTTAGAGTGACACTAGGGTTGAGAATCTATCTTGGTAATCCTTATGAATGAGTGACACTTTATTAGGATTAGACAAGAAAAATTGGAAAGGGTCGAGAGGGTGAGTCGAGAGGTAGCGTAATGTCTCCTTTTTCTTGCGATGTGGTTTATCCTACCACCACATTCCAAGAGTTCTTTGCGGTCATGATAGAGTGAAGTGCTAAGAGACAAACTCCACTGGGCTTAGTTGCGCGAGCAACAGAGTGAAGTGTAGAAGTAATCGTTAGTACTGGGGCTTAATCATGACTAGGGATCTTTCGCTTGGACCAAAAGGTTATATCTATATTAGGGAATAGGGTTTACCATTTGGAATCCCTAGAGCTTCATGCAACCCTACATAGTGTGAGGTGTCATGAGTATCTCTTTTAGCCGGGGCATAGTGTAGGTTTAGTCATGATTGACCCTGGTTTTGGGACCGTGTGTCTTTGGATATCCATGACTTATTAGACATCAGTTATGAGGCATAATGATGAGTCTAGCATTTAAAACAATAGTCCTAGGGTGAGTAATGTTCGGGTGTCCTATTTCCTATCGATTGCCTCTCCTTATTTCTTTTGTATCTCTTTCTTCTTTTCTTTATTTTCATTTGCATTAATATTATTCACACAACTCCTTAATTATTTTCACTATAGTTAAATAGCAATACTTGTGTTTCCAAGAACTATTTCCTGTGGATATGACTTCCCACTCACAGGGTACTTTATTACTTCGACAACCCGTGCACTTGCGGTACACACACACAAGGGATATGTCACACACCATTAGGATTAGACAAAGCAACGTTGGAGATGGTTGAGAGGGTGAGTTGTGAAGTAGCGAAACATCCCCTTTGCTTTCCGATGTGATTTATCCTACCTCCATATTCCAAGAGTTCTTTGCGGTCATGATAGAGTGAAGTGCTAAGAGATAAACTCCACTAGGGCTTAGTTGTGCAAGGAACAGAGGGGAGTGTTAAAGTAATCCTTAGAGATTCATGCAATCCCGCACAGTATGTAGCATCGAGAGCATAGTGTGAGGGTTAGACATGGTTGACATTAGGTTTCAAACCATGTGCCTTTGGATTTCCACTACTCATTAAACTTTAATTAGGAGGCATAATTAGTAGTCTTTGACAATTCATTTTTGCGTGTGAACCGCAAGTGCACGGGTTTGTCAAAGTAATAATACCCTAGTGATAAGTGCTTGTGTGATAAGAATACGAAGTATTCTTTCCTTATGATGAGCATTAATTTTGTCAGGTTTTGGCGCTAATATGTGTGCATTTATGTTATTTTTATGCGTATAGGGTTGTGAAGCCGAATGTTAAAGAAAGAAGCCAATGTAGGTGGTGAACGCACTATTTTGAGGAAATCTTGAGAAGGTTCAAACGCGAAGTCATAAGTCGGGTTCTAGATGCAAGAATGTGTGCCAACCTCCTTGTATTCAAGTTAGCATAATGATTTGGAGGGGCACAAAGGCAGTCACATTCGAGTATCCCAGCTTGTGCATTGATAGCAAGATCTTCACCAATGAAGCCGTTTATTGAAGTAGCAAGGCGATCTACGACATAAATGTGTGCCCGTTTATGTTACCTCGATGAAAACATGGATTCGGGAGTGTTTCAGGTCACTACTGTAGCAGGTTCTGTTCACATCCGGCCAAAAAAGTGAAGTTCAGAGAATCTACACGGGCGTGTTGACATTATCCACACCTGTGTGGAATTTCCACAGGCCCATGTAAAGAAGCCACAAGGGCCTGTGGATGCCCGATTCCAGCCCTATTTAAGGCTGATTTCAGCCCCAATTTCATAATCCTTTGATCCACATTTTCCCTAACTTTCAAGAGGGTGGCAGCTAGTATTTGGAGAGGTATTGGCAAGGGATTTGGAGAGATTCTACGGCTTCGACATCGTGCTCCATTTGAAAGAATGTTAGTGGGAGAGCTTTCATCGACATCGATCCGCCGACGTGTATCCTAGGCTGGACAAAGGAACCTTTGGAAGAGTCGAGGCTTCTCCACAAGACCATCATCATGACTATCGAGGGGGTTTTCTATGGATTACTTGCTTTTACATTCGATTTCATTGTGGATTGTAACTAGTTCCATGGAGAGCTAAACCTCCTAGTGGGTACTTAGATTTGTGAACCCTAGGATGTATTTGTTTCATTAAACCTTTTATTATGCTTTCATTAATTGATGCTTTAATTGAGTTCCAATCATGAATGTTTGATTAAATGAATACTCCCTTAGAGTGACACTAGGGTTGAGAGTTCTTATTGGTAACCCTTGTGAGTGAGTGACACACCACGAGAGTTAGACAAAGCTAGATTGGAGAGAGTTGAGAGGGTGAGTCGAGAGGTAGCGGAGCGTCACCTTTACCCTCCGGTGTGATTTTTTCTACCTCTATTTCCTCAAGTTCTTTGCAGTCATAGTAGAGTGAATGGGCTAAGGGATGACCTTCCACTAGGGCTTAGTTGTAGAGGCAACAGAGTGAAGCGTTAAAGTGATTTTAGCACCTAGGGATTAATTGTGACTAGGGACCTTCCACCTGGACCAAAAGGTCAGTTCTCCATCTAGGAAGAGGATTTATCACTTGGAATCCCTAGAACTCATTGTGATTCTGTACGAGTGCGAGGTGTTGAGATTGTTTAATTTCTCCTTCGGGACATGTATAGAGTCAGGCATGGTTGATCTTAGATTTGGGACCATGTATTGAAGGATCTCCACGACTCATTAATGTATTAGTTAGGAAGCATAATAGAGGGTTTTGCACTTGAACCGATCATCCTAGGCGGAACGATATCCGAGTACCCCATTTATATCGATTGCCTTGCCTCCCCTTTACTTGTGCTTCTCTTTCTTGTCTCTTTTATTCTTGTTTAAATTACTTCTTGTTAACAAAACCATTATTCATCTTTCACTTGGTTAAGAAATAATATAATTATTTTTATTCCCTACTCTCTATGGATATGATACCCACTCACCTGGGATTTATTACTTCGACACCGGTGTACTTGTGGGACATACACAAGGAGCGTTGTCACCTAGTGAGTGGGTAGTCATATCTATAGAGAATAGTGATTAGAAACACAAATATTGCTATTTAACTAGAATGAAGATGAATCGATAGTGGTGTGAACAAAATGAACAAAAAAAGAAATAAGGAAAGAAATAAAAGATGGGAGAGGCAATCGACAGAACTTGGGCCACCCAACATTGCTTACCATAGGACTATTTTTTTAATTGCAAGACTAACCATTATGCTTCTCAACAAATGCTTAATGAGTCGTGGAAATCCTAAAACACATAGTCCCAAACCTAAGGTCAATCATGACTTACCCGACACTATGCCCCCGTGGAGAAATTGCTCAGTCTCGACACCTTACATTGTGTATGGTTGCTTAAAGCTATAGGGACTCCAAGTGATAAACCATATTCTATAATATAGATCTAACCCTTTTGTCCAGGCGAAAGACCCCTAGTCACAATTAAACCACAAATACTAAGGATTACTTCAATGCTTCACTCCGTTGTTTGCGCAACTAAGCCACAACGGAGTTCATCTCTTAGCACTTCACTCTATTGTAACCGCAAAGAAGTCTTGGAACATGGAGGTAGGATAAATCACACCGGAGGAGAAAGGGGATGTTCCGCTACTTCTTGACTCACTCTCTCAACCCTCTCCAATCTAGTATTGTCTAACCCTCATGGTTTGTCACTCATCCACAAAGGTTATGAAGATGGATTCTCAACCCTAGTGTCACTCTAACGGAAAATCAACTCAACAAGCATATCAATTAAAGAAAGCATAATAAAAGTTCAAAGAAACAATATCATCATAGGGTTTACAAGTCCAAGTACCCAATAGGGGTTTAGCTCTCCATAGAGAAAAATACAGTCAATAATGGAATCGAGAGTAAAGATATGTAATCTATGAATAAAACCACCTTGGTGTCTGTATCGATAGTCTTGTGGAGTAGCCGCGTCTTCTCCAAAGGTTCCGTCGTCAAGTCTAGGGTACACCTTACCAAATCAATGGCTATAAAAGCTACCCCAATAACTATCCTCCAAAGAAACGTGGTGTTGAAGGTTGTAGAACCACTTCAAAAACCTAGTCAAAGCCTCTCCAAACCCTAGCCATGAGCGCCTTCAATGAAGGTGAAGAGATGGGCAAAAGATGGGAAAAAGATTCTGCAAAATGGGCTAAAGTCGCGGCTTTAAATAGGTTGGAATCAGGCATCTACAAGGGCGTGTGGAATTTTCACATGCCTGTGTGAATCTGTAGGAATCTATTTTTCAGCGGTTTGTGAATAGTAACTACTACAGTATTTAGTTACATTGATTTACTACAGCACCTGCTACAGTACTCCGCCAAAATACTTCCGAATCCACACTTTCATCGAGGACACATGAACGGGCACACATCCATGCGGTAGATCGCATTGCATCTTTAATGAAATCATATTTGACAACAATCTTGCTAGCATTGCACAAGTCGGAACACATGAGTGTGACTACCTTTGTGTTCCTCCAATTTGCATGTTCACTCGAGCACAACGTAAGTTGGCACACACTCATATGTCTTTGAGAACAACTTGTGTCTTCATGTTTGCTCACTTCAAGATTTCATCAATAAAATGCATTCATGATCTACTTTGACTTCTTTTTTCTACACTTGCCTCCACAACCCTACATGCACAAAAGAACAAGAATACACATGTATAATTGATAAAAACCAAAAAAAGTAATGCTCATTGTATGAAAAGAATATTTCGTATTACTATTACACAAGCACTTATCAGTCTTGCACTTGAAACAATCATTTTAGGGTGAGCAATGTCCAGGTACCACATTTTCTTATCGATTGCCTATCCTTATCCCTATTGCGCTTTCTCTTCTTTTCTTTACTTTTATTTGTATTGATATTGTTCACTCACTCACAAATTGGTTCACTCTTTAGCTAAATAGCATCACTATTTGCTTCCTAACAACTATTCCCTGTGGATACGACTATCTACTCACCAGGGTACTTTATTACTTTGACAACCCATGCACTTACGGTACACACACGCAAGGGATGTGTCAACGCCGAGCTCCAATGACACCTCCAGCATCACCAGCAACACCACCATCACCATTAGCAAGACGAGCAGCATCACCACTAGCAGCAGTAGAGCCAGATGAGTAGGACACCGATACTTGAGGCATCATTTTATTTCTTTGTCTTTGTGTTTTGTTACTTTATTTTTGCATTTTGTTTAGACTTGTACAACTCAGAAAGAATCTTCCTTCTGAGTTAATCTTTTCTTTTTAGTTGTTTCAAGTTGTATTTCAGTTGCATATCTTTATAGACCTGATTTTATTTTATTTTTGTTGAGCTTCACTGAACCCCCTTGTGTATATGTGCAGATGGTCTTGTAAGTATGGGAATTTAAATATAGTCATAGGCATGATCATGTAGCTTTTCATATGGCCATGTGTGTTCCACAACCTGTTTGTCATTGTTATACTTCTTTATTGTGTTTGCATGGGTACATTGAGGGCAATGTACACTTAAGTGTGGGAGGAGTTCACATTACACGTGTTCTATACTTATGTGTTTATTGTTCATGCTCATGTAGCCAATGGCGGTTAACCTTAGTTGCAATGGTTGTATTCTTGAGTTTAGGAGAATTTTTAACATTGAATATTATCAAGTACTAGTTTTACTTGAAATTTTAGGAATTTTTGCCCGATTACCATTTGTTGCACTACCTATTCATTCAACCTTGTGAAAACTTAAGTTCAACATTGAAGGGACTGTTTTAGCATGTTCATGTTTCTTGTTCTACTTGCTTTGAAAAAAAGAGAGACAGAAGAAAATATATATATATATATATATATGTGTTTGTTGGGGGTGGAAAGAGCTACCACCTATGAAGTATGAAGCTACTCTCATAAGTCAGATACTAGTTATGCACTAATGAGAGAAAAAGCTATCTCATAGAATGAGTGAAAGCTACTACCCAGGTAGAAAGAGCTACCACCGCGAAAGTGTGAAAGCTACCTTGGTGGCCACCTAGGAAAGGGCTACATTTGAGAATGTGTGAAGCTACTACTTTTTCTTGTTTTGTATATTGATAAGTGCTTGTGCGATATGAATGCGAAGCGTTCTTTCCTTATGTTGAGCATTACTTTTCTCTAGTTTTTACACTAATATGTGTGTTTTTATGTTAGTTTTATGCAGGTAGGGTTGTAAAACCAATTATGAAGGAAAGAAGCTAATGTGGATGACAATGCACCGATTTTGGAGAAAATCTTGCTAAAGTTCAAACGCGAAGATATAAGTCGGGTGCGAGATGCTAGAGTGTGTGCCAACCTCCCCGTATTTGAGTTTGCACAACCATTTGGAGGGGCACAAGGGCAGTCACACTCAAGCACTCCGACTTATGCACATAGAACAAGATTTCCATCAACTTATCCATCATTGAAGAAGTAAAGCGATCCACGGCATAAACGTGTGCCCGTTTAGGTTACCTCATTGAAAAGTGGATTCGGCAGTATTTTTGGCAGAGTACTGTAGCAGGTTACCCATGCCCATGTGGAAAATCAGAGAATGACAGCCGGCCTGCCGAAAATGACAGTTTCAGAGAATCCGCATGTGCGTGTGGAAATTACCCACGCCCGTGCAGAAATTCCACAGGGGCGTCCACAGGGGAGTGTGGATTCCCGATTCCAGCTCTATTTAAAGCCTATTTAGCTCTGATTTCAGCATTCTTTTCTCTATCTTTTCCCCAACTTGAGAGAGATTTTCGGCTAGGGTTTGGAGAGGTATTGGCTAGGGTTTTGGAGAGGTTCTACGGCTCCAACATCGTCATTCCTTTGGAAGAAGGTTGGTAGGGGAGCTTCCGTCGAGGCGTATCCTATACCGGACAAGGGAATCCTTGGAGGACGAGTAGAGGACTTTCCACAAGACCATCGACATTAATATTGTGGGGGTTTCTCTATGGATTCATTACTTTTACATTCTATTTCTTTGATTGTACTTAGCTCCATCGAGAGCTTAACCCCTAGTGGGTACTTGGGTATTTGTGAACCCTAGGATGTATTTGTTTCATTGAATCTCTTTATTATGCTTTCAATTAATTGATGTTTGTTGTGAGTTCCAACCTTGAATACTTGATTGTATGAATATTTCCCCTAGAGTGAGACTAGGGTTGAGAGTTCTTGTTGGTAACCTTATGAGTGAGTGACACACCACGAGTGTTAGACAAAGCTAGGTTGGAGAGGGTTGATAGGGTGAGTCGAGAGGTACAGGAGAGTCCCCTTTCCCCTCCGACGTGATAGATTCTACCTCCGTTCCTCGAGTTTTTTGCGGAGATAATAGAGTGAATGGTCTAAGGGATGACCCTCCGCTAGGGCTTAGTTGCGCGTGCAACGGATTGAACCGTGGAGGTGATCTTAGTATCTAGGGCTTAATCGTGGTTAGGGACCTTCCACCTGGACCAAAGGGTTAGGTCTATAATTAGGAAGATATTTATCAATTGGAATCCCTAGAGCTCATTGCAACTCTATTCGAGTGCCAGGTTGAGAGGTTATCTAATCTCTCCTCCGGGACATGTATAGAGTTAGGCATAGTTGACCTTAGATTTGGGACTATGTATGTAAGGATTTTCACGACTCACGATTGCATTGATTAGAAAGCATAATAGAGAGTTCTTGCACTTGAAGCGATTATCCTAGGTGAAGCATTATCCGAGTACCCCATATTTATCGATTGCCTTACTCTCTTCTTACTTTTGCTCTTTCACTTGTTGATTTTATTGTTGAGAATTGAATCAATTTCACACCTATCACAATTGATCTTCCACATAGCCAAGAATCAAATTAAGTATTTTCACTCCCTACTCCCTGTGGATTCGACCCCGCTCACCCGGGATTATTACTTCGACAAGCCAGTGCACTTGCGGGATATAAGCAAGGGGAACTTGTCAAGTTTTTGGCGCCGTTGCCGTGGAGCTAGGCGTTTAGAGATACTTTGCACTTTGTTTTCTTAGCTATTCCACTACACATTCTATTTCATATTTTCTTATTCTATCATCATTCTGATTTTCTTTTTCTTTACTTTTGGTGCAGCTCCAGGTTATGACCCGAGGGAATCCATTAATATTGATTGAAGGAGACCTTGAGCTTGAACGTACACTTCGAAGGAAAGGGAAAGAACCTGTACAAGAACAGCCTAATCCAGCTGATTTGGAAGTAGAAGGATCTAACAACATGGCAGAACAAAATGAGCAACAACGACCACTATCCGATTATGCCAGACCTTCAGTGTTGGGGACACAATCGAGTATTGTACGTCCCCCAATTACAGCTCAGAATTTCGAGCTAAAGCCGGCATTCATCCATATGCTGCAGCAGTCCGTAGAATTCAACGGTTTGGCCGATGAGGATCCAAACAGTCACATAGAGAGCTTCCTCGAGGTGTGTGACATGCTGAAGATAAATGGTGTGACGGATGATGCCATCAAATTGAGAGCCTTCCCATTTTCCTTAAAGGGGAAAGCAAAGCAGTGGCTACACTCATTACCTAGGGCATCAATCACTACATGGGAGGAGATGGTAGAAGCTTTTCTAGCCCGTTATTTCCCTCCTGGAAAATCAGCAAAGCTTATGAATGATATCTCATCCTTTATGCAGTTGGAATTGGAGTATCTATTTGAGACATGGGAAAGGTTCAAGGAACTCCTGCGCAAGTGTCCGCAACACGGATTCCCGGAGTGGATGATTGTTCAAACCTTCTACAATGGTTTGAACCCGAGTACAAGGCAACTCTTGGATGTGGCGGTAGGAGGTACCTTAGGTAGCAAGACCCCCGACGAGGCTCGTCAATTGATTGAGGAAATGGGGTTAAATAGCTACCAGTGGAACGCTAGAGATAAAAAAAAGGTGGCCGCTCTCAATGAAATTGATGCGGTAACTTCATTGGCGGCCCAAGTGGAGAGTTTGAGTAAGAAGCTAGATCTTATAGCTTCAAATAGAGTGACGGCCGTAACCAATTGCACCGGTTGTGGTGATGGACATGCTCCCTCCGATTGCCCAATTGTCATTGGTGATGTTTCTTCAGTTGAGAATGTTGACTTTGTAGGTAATGGAATGAGACCTCAAGGGAATCCATACAGCAACACCTACAATTCAGGTTGGAAGAATCATCCCAACTTTTCATGGAGTAATCAAGGACCACAGAAGACCATGGGGCCATCGGGGTTCCAACAACAACAACAAGCCTTTCAAGTGAAAAACAGAATTTCAGGTTTGGAAACCCGAATGACGGATTTGGAGAAGCACTTGGCTAGATTTGTTCAATCGGCAAATACAAGGTTTGAATCAGTCGAGGCTACACTTCGCAATCACACCGCCTCCTTGCACAACCTTGAAAATCAAGTGGGGCAAATTGCGAAATCTCTTTCTGAAAGGTCACATGGAAGTTTACCAAGTAACACAGAAACCAACCTGAGAAAACATGTGAAGGCGATCGCTTTGAGAAGCGGTCGTGAGGTTGAAGGGCGGCTTCCGAGTGAAAAGCCGAAAGAACACGCACCCGAGGTCGTAGAGGTTGAGAAGGGAGCAAACAAAGAGAAAGAGGTGGCACCCCCATCTTTCAAGCCAAGAATCCCTTATCCCTCTAGATTGAAGAACGACCAAGGGGATGACCAGTATAAGAAGTTCCTGAGTTTGTTCAAGCAACTCCACATCAACATTTCTTTTGTTGAGGCTTTGGCTGAAATGCCTAAGTATGCGAAGTTCCTAAAAGACCTATTGACCAACAAGAGAAAATTGGAGGAGAGTGCTTCAGTAGTGCTTGATGCTTCATGCTCGGCTGTGTTACAAAAGAACATGCCGAACAAGAAGAAAGACCCTGGAAGCTTCATTATTCCGTGTAACATCGGCAACTTAGGTGAGGAGATGGCATTGGCGGATTCAGGGGCAAGTATCAATGTCATGCCATATACTTTCTTCCAAAAGCTAGGCTTGGGTGAGCCTAGACCTACTCGGATGAGTTTGCAATTGGCGGACCGAATGGTACGACATCCGAGAGGCATCATTGACGACGTACTTGTCAAGGTGGACAAGTATATTTTTCTGGTTGACTTTTTAGTGCTAGATGTTGATGAGGATGCAGATGTACCCTTGATACTTGGGAGACCGTTCTTGCGGACTTCCAAAGCATTGATTGACATGGACGGCGGAGAGCTCACGTTGAGAGTCGAAAACGATAAACTCACTTACCGCCTTGCTGAAGCCATGCGGCATTCTCTCGATTTTGATGACACTTTGTATTTTCTAGACACTACTGATGAAATTGTCGATGAATATATACAGGAAATGTTCAACCCGGATCCTTATGAAGGTTTGTTCGACCAAGAGGAGAGCAATGAAGAAGTACTGATGCTTGGTTCGACCAGAGAGGAAACATCTACCCCGGGAATCTTGAAGAAGGTGCTCCAGAAAATGAAGAGGGCACGAAGACGCCACCGAAAATGCCCCAAGACTGTTGGAGACGTACATGAGCCAAGGGAGTTGGATGAACAATTGCTAGGTGGTCCGAAGCCCGATTGTACACCTTCTACCCTCAAGAGACTTTGCTCATCATGCTTTCAAGTTATGGGTAAGAGGGCAACCTTCATTCATGAACCCCCATGAGGTAAGAAAGATATGTCAAGCTTAGTGACGTTAAACAAGCGCTTCTTGGGAGGCAACCCAAGTGTTTACTGTTTTTTCATACTTTTAGTTTAGTTTGTTTGCAAGAATAAATTGTTAAGTGTTGGTGTTTCAATTTTTGAGTGCTTGTGCTGCGATTTTTATTGTGGGTTTTTAAAAGAATTCATTGTATGTTTTGTTGAGAATTGGTGAAGTTTGGTCGTTTGAGTTCTATTTTGTGTTTTTATCTGGTATACCTTGCACAATAGGGCAGGCTCTGAGTGTGTAAACATGTTCAGGCTAGTTCTGCAGAGCCTACAGGTTTTTCTAAGTCATACAGAGAAAACACACGGGCGTGTGGAAATTCCACACGCCCGTGGGTGTGTACTGTGAACTCTTCCTGAGAGGGCACAGGGGCGTGCGGCTGCCCCTGTGGACGACCATGCGACTGGCGCACGCCCGTGGGTAATTTCCACATGGGCGTGTGCCTTCCTGCAGAGTTGGGCAGATTTTCCCAAGAATACACAGGGGCGTGGACTCGCCCCTGTGGATGACCTTGTGAACCACACACGAGCGTGGGTAATTTCCGCACGCCCGTGCGAAACGCTGGAGGTTGTTCCCTCCATCCCGAGAAAACACAGGGGTGTTCGGCCGTCGCTGTGAGTTCAGGCCTGTGAATGCCCACGCCCGTGGGGAATTTCTATACGGGCGTGCGGGCAACTTGATATTTTTCTCGGATAACCAGGGAAGCCACAGGTGCGTGCGTCTTCACCTATGGGTCTGGCGCACGGGCGTGTGTATTTTCCGCACGCCCGTGTGGGGTCAGTCTAAGTCTGTGAGAGTTTTTCCCGAGAGCGCACAGGGGCATGCATATGCCCCTGTGGAGCTTTGAAGTGAGGAACACGGGCGTGGGGAATTTTCACACGCCCGTGTGGATGCACAGAACGTCAAAAGTCGCGAGTTCTGTTTAAAAAGAGGATGATTTCTCTCCTTCTTCACTACTCCTTTTCCCTTGAAAACACTATCACAACATTCTCCGAGTCCATTGCGCTAGTTTGGTGGGATTTTAGCAAGTTTTCCGGTCGGCTATCTATTTTCTCATTTCTCCTCGTCGGTAAATTCATTTTCTTCATCTTCTTCGTCAATTCATGATTTCTATTGATTAATCTAGTCAACAATGCTTCGTTTCTTCAATTGGAACAATGATTTACGTTTATAACGAAGTTAGAGATATTATTGATGTGTATTTTCTGGATTGTTGATACCTGGCCGTGCGTTTCTCACACCCCGTGAATCTACACGGGCGTGCGGAAATTCCACATGACCGTGTGGATTTCTGCAGTATTGTTTTATCAACTTGTTTGACTAATTTTGTTTAAATTTGGCAGATCACGGCACCTAGGACAAAGAAGCAAACTGATAAGAGGCCACGTGAGTCATCCTCTGAGCCCGAGGGCATGCGATTTACGATTCCCGAACATCAGGCCCGTTATGAGCGCTTATCGAGACTCCGCTTCGGACAGACTCGATTCCTGGATACGACTATATTACGAGATCTTCAGCAGGGAGATGAGTTCGCTGAGGAGATTGAGGACCTTATTTCAGAGGGGGGTTGGAGGCAGTTGTTGACGATTAGAGAGCCAGCTATCCGAGAGTTTGCATTGGAGGTGCTCTCCTCGTTTGAGTTTGATAGGGCGTATACGAGCTTCAACAGTTTGGGCACCATTCAGTTCAGAGTGTTTGGTCACCACCATAGTTTGAGCATTATGCAGTTTTCCATACTACTTGGCTTATACGAGGAGGCATTCACAGATTTCGAGGAGTACGCACAGTTACATACTGATTATCCTGGAACCTTGACCCCGCAGAGAGCTTATAGAGTGCTATGTGGTCAGGGTTAGTATGACCCGGGGGTCTCCAAGGCCACGTGCCTTTCCCGGCCTGCCTACAGATATTTGCACGCAATCATGAGTAGGTCGGTGAATGGCCGTGGCGATAGTCTCGGTGTCTTGAGCCGCCCGAGGAGTTGCTCTGTACTTGTACTCGATGGTAGAGCGCGTCGGATACATTTAGGGCACATCTTGGCTGATTACATCGGACATCGAGGACGATGACACTAGGGCGGGAGGCGATCTTCTCGGGTCCTTACATTATGAGATTAGTCTTTGGGCATGGGTCTCTTGGATTCGATTCGCGGGGCCGAGAAGACGAGTATACCCGCTCCCCTGGGTCTAGAGACGATGCGGTTGATGGACATGGTCCGCAGGGTTCGGACAGGGGTTTTTGCGTTTGTTCTACCAGCCCCAGAGATAGCTGAGGATGAGGATGATGATGCCGGAGCATCTCAGCCCCACCCCACGAGACTCGACCGCATCGATGGACACCGAGGCACCTCCGGTGCCGAGGGAACCACCTCCAGTCGTAAGTTTTTCACCTTCTCGAGCCAATGATCGCTTTGAGAGGCTCAAGAATGCTATAGGAGTGGTCCGAGCCGAGGGTTGCTGAGATTAGGGCTATCACGGGTCACTCGAGTACCACGAGTTCATGGCATGTTTCGACATATTACAGCAGATCCTAGAGCGAGGCGTTGCCTCATCATTCGTCACGTAGGCGAGGGACTCTTGATGCACCGCCAGTACCTCCAGCACCTCCATCCTCGACCCCAGCACCAGAGGATCCACTATATGCTTCCACTTCAGCAGCAGCAACAGCAGTGGAGACTGAGAGCGACTTCGATACTTGACCTTCCTTTTTACTTTCATGCATTTTACTTTATCTTATTTTCTTGTTTTTAGACTTGTTTACTCAGAAAGGATTTTTCCTTCTGAGTTTATGTTATTTTGCATTATCGAGTTGTATTCATTGCTTCATCTTTTATACACTCGAGTTATTTTTGTTTTTCTTGAGCTTCACTGAATCCCCTCGTGTGTGCGTGCAGATGGTCTTGTCTTCTTGGAAATTGAAACTTAGTCATGGGTACGGCGAAGGTCCTTTGGCACTTGGCCGTGTGAGCTTCACAACCCGTTGAAACACTACTCCCAATGAATTAGCTTCATCAAACGCAACACTAGGAGTCAGGGGAGTATTGTTTTGATTGCTTCTCCCACATCTATTTTTGAATGATATATTTTGAGTGAGCTTGCATGTGTACATTGAGGACAATGTACAATGTACAACTTAAGTGTGGGGGGGAGTTTCATAATGCGCACATCTTTTCTATTGTTCTTGATTGATATATGCTCACATAGCCAATGGCGGTTCACCGTAGTTGCAATGATTGTATTCTTAAGTCTAGGAGAATTGTTAACATTGAATATTTTCATATTCTAGTTCTTGCTTGAATTTTTAGGAATTTTTGCCCGATTTACACTTAGTGCACTACTCAATCTTTGAACTCTATTGGAAACTCATGTTCGATGTTAAAGGGACTAGTTAGGTTTATTTTCTTGTGATAAACTCAAAATTTGAAAATGAAAAGAAGGAACAAAATAGTTTCATTCTTTATTTGTGTTTGTTGGGTGGAAAGAGCTACCACCTATGAAGTATGAAGCTACTCTCACAAGTCGGATACTAGTTATGCCCTAATGAGAGAAAGAGCTATCTCATAGGATGAGTGAAAGCTACCACTCGGGTAGAAAGAGCTACCATCTCGAAAGTGTGAAAGCCACCTTAGCGGCCGCTTTGGAAAGGGCTACCTTAGAGGATGTGTGAAGCTACTACTATCTTTTAAATTTTTGTCACTTTTGTAGATAAATATGTCCCTTGTACTTAGAACTTTGAGGAGTATACCTTGGGTTGTTTTGCTCTTTCACTTGTTGATTTTATTGTTGAGAATTGAATCAATTTCACACCTATCACAATTGATCTTCCACATAGCTAAGAATCAAATTAAGTATTTTCACTCGCACTCCCTGTGGATTCGACCCCGCTCACTCGCACAATTGATCTTCCACATAGCTAAGAATCAAATTAAGTATTACTTCGACAAGCCCGTGCACTTGCGGGATATAAGCAAGGGGAACTTGTCAGTGCCCCTCCAAATGAATGTGCTCACTCGAATACGAGGAGGTTGGCACACACTCTAGCATCTCACACCTGACCTATGTCTTCGCGTTTGAACCTTAGCAAGATCTCCTCCAAAATAGGTGCATTATGATCCACATTGGCCTATTTCCTTCATACTCGGCCTCACAACCCTACCTGCATAAAAGTAACATAAAAACACACATATTAATGTAAAAACCTGAGAAAAGTAATGCTCAACATAAGGAATGAACGCTTTGCATTCATATCGCACAAGCACTTATCAGTATGTTTGTGAGCAAGAAATGATGCAAGGAGAGTTGGCGAAGACAGATTGCTTCCAAGTTGAAATTGAAGAAGAAGCAACTCCTAAGGTAATGGAACACGCATCTCTCTTTGGGATTGATCAATTCATAAATTCCAAGAAAGAGATTTTGGGTTTGGAAGGAGACGTGGGTAGGAGATTGAACCCATCCAATGACCCGCCTGTGCTAAGCTTGGGCAATTCCCAACCCAAATTGTTTCCTTGGAGGCCAAAGGTAAGATGGTTGGACTCTCCAACAAATATTCCACCCTGGCAAGCAAATTTTTGGTTTAAGGGAAGTAGCTATGCAATGTCTAGTCGGGAGGAACATACTTTTTCAAGCCTCCATAAGGTAAAGAAGAGGTACGTCAAGCTTAGTGACGTAAAACAAGCGCTTCTTGGGAGGCAACCCAAGTATTTACTGTTTTCTAGTGTCTAGTTTAGTGCTTGCATCAATAAGAGCTTGAGTGTTGGTGTTTTGATTCTTATATGCCATTGCTATGCCTTTCTTGTGCACCGTTGGTGTTATCTTGTGCTTTCATGTGTTTAGGTGAAGTTTTGGTCGTTTGAGCTATTTCTCATGTTTTTCACTAGTAAAACTTGCTTATTAGGGCAGGCTCTGACTGTGTAAACATGTTTAGAAATTTTCTGCAGAGCCTGTAGAATTTTCTAAGGCATCCAGAGAAAATGCACGGGCGTGTGGAATTTTCACACGCCCATGGATTTGTATTGTGAGCTCATCCAGAGAAGGCACAGAGCGTGCGGCTGCCCCTATGAATGACCATGCGATTTTCACAGGCCCGTGGGTAATTTCCACACGGGCGTGTGAATTCCTGCAGAGTGTGGCAGATTATCCCGAGAGCACACAGGGGCATGAACTCGCCCCAGTGGGTGACCTTGTGAAAATCGCACGGGCGTGGGTAATTTCCGCACGCTTGTGCGAATCTTTGCAGAGGAGCTCTCTCCATATCGAGAAGACACAGAGGCGTGCGTTTGCCCCTATGAGTTGGGCCTGTGAATGTCCATGCCCATGTGGAATTTTCACACGGGCGTGGGTCTTTCCTATAGAATTTTCTCGATTGCATGGGGAGTCCACATGGGCGTACGTCTGCCCCTGTGGGTCGGGCACATGGGCGTGGGTAATTTCTACACACCCATGTAGATGTACAGAAATGCTATAACCGCAGGTTTTCTTTAAAATCTTTTGGTTTTCTTCATATTTTCACCCTCAAACGTTTTGAGAACACATCCTTGCTCTCTCCTGATCTCTCACCGTCGTTTTAGAGGGTTGTTAATTGATTAGTCTTTCATTCTCATTTTGTCGGCAAGCTTCTCTTTCTCTTTTCTTTGCCAATCTTCATTTATTTTGCAGCACCAGCGTCATCTTCACCAGCAGTGGAAACAGATGTACAAGCTATTGACACCGACACTTGAGGCATCTTTACCTTCTTTGTTCTTATTTTTCGCATTTTATTTTCTGCATTTTATTTTGGATTTGTATACTCAGAAAGGATTTTCCTTCTGAGTTTATTTTCATTTTGTTGTCTCGAGTTGTATTCATTGCTCTATCTTTTGTATACTCGAGTTGTTTTTGTTTTATTGAGCTTCACTGAACCCCCTCGTGTATGCGTGCAGATAGTCTTGTCACTTGCGGAATTAAGACTTTGTCATGGGCACGGCCTAAGTGCTTTGGCACTTGACCGTGTGAGCTTCATAACCCGTTGGAACATTACTCCCAAGGATTTAGCTTCATCAAACGCAACACTAGGAGTCAGGGGAGTATTGTTTTGATTGCTTCTCCCACATATATTCTTCATTGATATACATTATGAGTGAGCTTGCATATGTACATTGGCGACAATGTACAACTTAAATGTGTGTGTGTGGGGGAGTTTCATAGTGCACATATCTTTTATATTAGTTTTGATTGTTATACATGCTCACATAGCCAATGGCGATTCACCTTAGTTACAATCATTGTATTCTTGAGTTTAGGAGAATTTTTAACATTGAATATCTTCATGCTCTAGTCATATTTGAATTTTTAGGAATTTTTGCCCGAATTACACTCAGTGCACTACTCACTCTTTAAACTCTATCGGAAACTCATGTTCGATGTTAAAGGGACTACTTATAAATGTTTCTTATGTTAAATTCTGAAAAAAAAAATGAATGATGAAAAGAAGGAACAAAATAGTTTTCTTGTTTGTTTTACATTTTGGGTGGAAAGAGCTACCACCTATGTAGTATGAATCTACTCTCATAAGTCGGATACTAGTTATGCCCTAATGAGAGAAAGAGCTATCTCATAGGATGAGTGAAAGCTACCACTCCGGTAGAAAGAGCTACCACCTCGAAAGTGTGAAATCCACCTTAGCGGCCGTGTGGGAAAGGGCTACCTTAGAGAATGTGTGAAGCTACTACCATCTTTAAATTTTTTTTACTTTCTTGCTGTAGATAAATAAGTCCCTTATACTTAGAGCTTTGAGAAGTATACCTTGGGTTGACTTGAGTGAGTCCACACACTTTCACGATTTCGGGTTTGTTGTTCTTTTTTATTCAAGTTTTTAACTAGAGCTTCGATCTTTCATAGTTAGTGTTGAAATTTCCCTTACTTGTAGAATGCTCTCTTTGTATACTTTGGTGAACCTAAGGCCAAGCACTTTCAATATTTTTTTCATTGATGCACATAATGTTTAATTTTTTCTTGAGGACAAGCAAAAGCTTAAGGGTGGGGGAGTTTGATAAGTGCTTGTGCGATATGAATGCGAAGCGTTCTTTCCTTATGTTGAGCATTACTTTTCTCTGGTTTTTACAGTAATATGTGTGTTTTATGTTACTTTTGTGCAGGTAGGGTTGTGAAACCAATTATGAAGGAAAGAAGCCAATGTGGATCACAATGCATCGATTTTGGAGGAAATCTTGCTAAAGTTCAAACGCGAAGATATAAGTCAGGTGCGAGATGCTAGAGTGTGTGCCAACCTCCCCGTATTTGAGTTTGCACAACTATTTGGAGGGGCACAAACGCAGTCACACTTAAGCACTCCGACTTCTGCACATAGAACAAGATTTCCATCAACTTATCCGTCATTGAAGAAGCAAAGCGATCCACAGCATAAACGTGTGCCCGTTTAGGTTACCTCGATAAAAAGTGGATTCGCCATTATTTTTGGCAGAGTACTGTAGCAAATCACTGTAACAAACAATGTAGTAGTTACTGTTCACAACCGCCCGAAAATGACAGTTTCAGAGAATCCGCACGGGCGTGTGGAAATTACCCACGCCCGTGCGGAAATTCCACATGGGCGCCCACAGGGGCGTGTGGATTACCGATTCCAGCCCTATTTAAAGCCGATTCAGCCCCGATTTTAGCATTCTTTTCCCCATCTTTTCCACAACTTGAGAGAGGGTTTCAGCTAGGGTTTGGAGTGGTATTAGCTAGGGTTTTGGAGAGGTTCTATGGCTCCAACATCATCATTCCTTTGGAAGAAGGTTGGTAGGGGAGCTTACGTCGAGGCGTATCCTATACCGCACAAGGAATCCTTGGAGGACGAGTAGAGGACTTTCCACAAGACCATCGACCCGACTATTGAGGGTGTTTCTCTATGGATTCATTGCTTTTACATTTTATTTCTTTGATTGTTCTAAGCTCCATGGAGCTAAACCCCTAGTGGGTACTTGGGTATTTGTGAACCCTAGGATGTATTTGTTTCATTGAATCTCTTTATTATGCTTTCAATTAATTGATGTTTGTTGTGAGTTCCAACCTTGAATACCTGATTGTATGAACATTTCCCCTAGAGTGACACTAGGGTTGAGAGTTCTTGTTGGTAACCTTGTGAGTGAGTGACACACCACGAGCGTTAGACAAAGCTAGGTTGGAGAGGGTTGAGAGGGTGAGTCGAGAGGTACAGGAGTGTCCCCTTTCCCCTCCGACGTGATAGATCTGGGGCTGTTTGGTTACCTGCAACTAGCTATAAGTAGCTGTAATGTAACTGGTTTTACATGTAAAATGCTGTTTGGTTTGCTGTGAAATCAGTTTTACATGTAAACAGTTTTGCAGTTTTGTGTACTTTTGCTGCATTTCAACTTACAGCAAATTTTGCTGTAAGTTGAAATGCAGCAAAACATTTGGGCTAAAATCACCATAATAGAGTGAATGGTATAAGGGATGACCCTCCGCTGGGGCTTAGTTGCGCGTGCAATGGAGTGAAGCGTGGAGGTGATCTTAGTATCTAGGGCTTAATCGTAGTTAGGGACCTTCCACCTAGACCAAAGGGTTAGGTCTATAATTAGGAAGAGATTTATCACTTGGAATCCCTATAGCTCATTGCAACTCTATTCGAGTGCGAGGTTGAGAGGTTATCTAATCTCTCCTCCGGGTCATGTATAGAGTTAGGCATAGTTGACCTTAGATTTGGGACTATGTATTTTAGGATTTCCACGACTCACCATTGCATTGATTAGGAAGCATAATAGAGGGTTCTTGCACTTGAACGATTGTCCTAGGCGGAGCATTATCTGAGTACCCCATCTTTATCGATTGCCTTACTTTTTCTTTTACTCGTGCTCTCTTACTTGTTGTTTTTACTTTTGAGAATTGAATCATTGTCACACTTATCACTACTGATCTTTCACATAGCTAAGAAGCGGATTAAGTGTTTTTATTCCCTACTCTCTGTGGATTTGATACCCGCTCATCCGGGATTATTACTTTGACAAACCCGTGCACTTGCGGGATATATGCAAGGGGATCTTGTCATATATACATAAGTCCCTCTTAATAAGAGCTTTGGGAAGTACATGTTGGGTTGACTTGAGTGAGTTTACACACGCTTACACAATATCGGGTTGTTATCCTTTTTTATTCAAGTTTTTAGCTAGAGCAATGCTTTTTCTTATTTGGTGTTAGAATTCTTCCTTACTTGTAGAATGCCTTTTTTTCATGCTTTTTTCATTACTTTAATCAGATTTTATGGCTCATTCATGTGTATTTGTGTTCTTTTTTGCATTTAGGGTTGTGGAGACAAGTTTGGAAAAAAGTTCAAAAAAGTAGATCGTGGACGCAATTGTTGATGAAGTTTTTGGATTGAATAAACATGACGACACAAGTTGTGATCAAAGACATGTGGTTGTGTGCCAACCTCTGTTGTGCTCAAGTGAATACACAAAGTGGAGGGGTACAAAGGTGACAACGCCTCTTGTGTGTGACCCGCAAGTACACGAGTTTGTCGAGGTAATAAATCACTAGGTGAGTGGAGTATTGTATTCATAGGGAATAGTGATCAAAAACACCAGGATTGCTATTTAACTATGACGAAGATGAATCAATGATAGTGTGAATAAAATTGATGTGAAAAGAACTAAAAGAAATAAGAAAGAGAGGCACAATAAAATGAGATGAAAAGCAATCGATGGAAAGTGGGGCACTCGGACATTGCTCCCCCTAGGACTATTGCTTCAAGTGCAAGACCAACTATTATGTCTCCTAAATGATGCTTAATGAATCGTGGAGATCGTAAAATACACGGTCCCAAACCTAAGGTCAACTGTAACTAACTCTACACTATGCTCTAGCGGAGAAATCTCTCAGTCTCAATACCTCACACTGTGTACAGTTATAAGAAGCTCTTGGGATTCTAAGTGATAAACCCTATTCCTATATATAAATCTAACCCTTTAGTCCAGGCGAAAGACCCTAAGTCACAATTAAGCGCTAGATACTAAGGATTACTTCAACGCTTCACTCTGTTGCTCGCACAACTAAGCCCCAGGGGAGTTCCTCTCTTAGCATTTTGCTCTATTGTGACCGCAAAGAACTCTAGGAACATGGAGGTAGAATAAATCACACCGGAGGAGAAAGAGAATGCTCCGCTACCTTTCGAATCACCCTATCAACCCTCTCCAATCTAGCATTGTCTAACCCTCATGGTGTGTTACTCATACACAAAGTCTACCAAGATGGACTCTCAACCTTAGTGTCACTCTAAGGGAGAAATCATTCAACAAGCATTCATGATTGGAACTTAATTAAACACATCAATTAAGGAAATCGTAATAAAAGGTCAATGAAACAAAAACATACTAGTGTTTACAAGTCCAAGTACCCACTAGGGGGTTTAGCTCTCCATGGAGCAAGAAACAATCAATAATGAAATCGAAAGTAACAACATGTAATCCATAAGAAAACCCTCTCGGTATTCGTGTCGATTGTCTTATGAAATGGCCTCGTCCTCTCCAAAGGTCTTGTCAAGCCTAGGGTACACTTCGCCAGATCGGTGCCGACGAAAACTCCCCCAATAACTATCTTCCAAGAGAAATGCGGTGTCAAAGCTATAGAACCAATCCAAAAGCCTTGCCAAAGCCCCACTAAACCCTAGCCGCAAGCCTCTCAAAAGATGGAGAAAAGATGGAAAGAAGGTTCCTGAAATTAGGTTGAATCACAGCTTAAATAGTGCTGGAATCAGGCATCCACACGGATGTAGGTAATTTCCACACGCCCGTGTGGATTTCTGGAAATATGATTTTATACATGCTGTGAACAGTAACTGCTACATTTAAATGCTACAGTGATTTTCTATAGTGATTTGCTATAGTAACTGCTGCACTTTTCATCGAAGCAACATAAACGGGAACACGTCTATGCCGTAAATCGAATCACTTCTTCAATCAAAGGCCATATTGTTGAAGATCTTGCTAACATTGCACAGGTCAGAATATGCAAATGTGACTACCTTTGTGCCCCTCCAAACTATATAATTGCTTGAGCGCATCGATGTTGGCACACATTCACGTATCTTCGATCACAACTTGTGTCTTCACATTTGTTCACTCGAAGACTTCATCAACAAAGTACAATCGCAATCTACTTTGGCTTCTTTCTTTTGTTATTTGCCTCCACAACCCTTCATGCACGAAAGTTCACAAATATACATGTATTAGAGCTAAAATCTAATAAAAGTAATGCTCATCGTAAGAAAATAATTCTTCGTATTACTAATACACAAGCAGTTATCAAAAGAGAGTCACACTCACATGTTCCGACTTGTGCAATATTATTCATAGCTTCATCAATGTGGTTTCATTAAAGAAGCGATGTGATCTACCGCATGGATGTGTGCCCATTCATGTGGCCTCGATTAAAAAAATGGATTCGGGAGCATTCATGTGAAGCACTATAGCAGTTTACTGTAGTAAAACACTATAGGAAAATCACTGTCATAGTTACTATTCACAATGGTCATGAAATGAAGATCTGAAAATCCACACAGCCGTGTGGACATTGCACATACCCATATGGATGCTCGATTCCAGCCCTATAAATACCGCTTTGAGAGTTTTATTTGGGGAGCTTCTTCCAATCTTTTCCCTATCTTTTCGGGAGAGGTAGCTAGGGTTTGGAGAGGCTTTTGGCTAGGTTTTTGGAGCGGTTCTATGGCATTTAACACCAAATTCCTTTGCAAGAGAGCTATTGGGGAAGCTTTTGTCGGCATCGATTCGGCAAGGTGTGCCCTAGGCTTGATAAGGGAATCTTTAGAGAAGACGAGGCGGCTCTACAAGACCATTGATACGGGCTATAAGGGGGGTTTATCTATGGATTGCTTGCACTTATCCTTGATTTCATATTTGCTTTTGTATTGCTCCATGGAGGGCTAAACCCTAGTGGGTACTTGGACTTGCAAACCCTAGGATGATTTTGTTTCATTGACTCTTATTATGTTTCTTTAATTGATGTTTTTAATTGAGTTTCAACCTTGAATGTTTGTTGAAACTAGGGTTGAGAATCTATCTTGGTAATCCTTATGGATGAGTGACACTCCATTACGATTTGACAAATCAAGGTTAGAAAGGGTCGAGAGGGTGAGTTGAGAGGTAGCGGAACACCCCTTTTTCTTTCTGATGTGATTTTTCATACCTCCACATTCCAAGATTTCTTTGTGGTCATGATTGAGTGAAGTTCTAAGAGACAAACTCCACTGGGGCTTAGTTGCGTGAGAAACAAAGTGAAATGTCGAAGTAATCCTTAGTGCTTGGGCTTAATCGTGACTAGGGGTCCTTCGCCTGGACCAAAGGGTTAGATATATATATTTGGGAATAAGGTTTATCACTTGGAGTCCCTAGAGCTTCAAGCAACCCTTCACTGTGTGAAGCGTCAAGAGTATCCTTTTTCGCTAGGCATAGTGTAAGGGTTAGTCATGGTTGACCTTAGGTTTAGGACCGTGTGTTTTTGGGTTTCCACATCTCATTAAACTTTAATTAGGAGGCATATTAATTAGTCTTGCACTTGAAACAATTGCCCTATGGTGAGCAATGTCTGGTACCCCATCTTCATATCGATTACCTCTTCTTATTCCTATTGCATTCTTTTCTCTTTTCTTTATTTTTATTTTCATTGATATTGTTCACTCAAATCATTAATTGGTTCACTTGATAGCTAAATAGCATCAATACTTGCTTTCTGATAACTATTCCCTGTGGATATAACTACCCACTAATCAGAGTACTTTATTACTTCGATAACCTGTACACCTGTGGTATACACACGCAAGGGGTCTGTCAGTTCACCAAAAGTATGCAAAAGAGGCATTCTAAAAGTAAGAAAATATTCAAACACTGAAAAAGAGAAATCATTGCTCTAGCTAAAATCTTAAATAAAAAAGGATGACAAACCCAATATTGTGTAAGTGTGTGTAAACTCGCTCAAGTCAACCCAACATGTACTCCTAAAAGTTCTTATTAAAAGGACTTATTTATACAAAAAAAAAAAAAAGATAGTAGCTTCACACATTCTCTAAGGTAGCCCTTTCCTAGGCGGCCACCAAGGTGGCTTTCACACTTTCAAGGTGGTAGCTCTTTCTACCGGGGTAGTAGCTTTCACTCATCCTATGAGATGTCTCTTTCTCTGATTAGTGCATAACTAGTATCTGACTTGTGAGAGTAGCTTCATACTTTATAGGTGGTAGTTCTTTCCACCCCCAATGCATAAATAAAACAAACATATATATTTTTTTTCTTTTTCATTCTTTTTTTTTAAATGAAACAATGCTGAAGCAGTCCCTTAAGTGATGAACTTGAGTTTCCACAAGGTTTAATGATCGAGTAGTGCAACATGAAATAATCAGGCAAAAATTTCTTAAAATTCAAGTAAAACTAGAGCATGATGGTATTCAAAGTTCGAAAATATCCTAAACTTAAGAATATAACCGTTGCAACTAAGGTGATCCACCATTTGCTTCATGAGCATGAACATGAAACACATAAGTATAGAACGTGTGTAATGTGAACTCCCCCTCCCACACACACACACACACTTATGATGTACATTGTCCTCAATGTACGCATGTAAGCACAATAAAGATTTAAAAACAATCAAAACTTGTGTGAAGATGTGCAATTTAAACAATACTGCCCTGAACTCCTAATGTTTCATTTGATGGAGCTATATTTATTGAGAGTTGAGTTCCAATAGGTTGTGGAGCACACACGGCCATATGAAATGCCATATGACCGTGCCAATGACTATTCCTCAATTCCAAGACTCAGAAGACAATCTGCATGTATACACAAGGGGGTTTAGTGAAGCTCAATCCAAAACAAAACAAATTGAGTCTATAAAGATATGAAAATGAAATACAACTCTATACAACTAAAAAGAAATAAGATAAACTCAGAAGGAAAGTCCTTTCTGAGTAATACAAGTCCAAAATAAAATGCAGAAATAAAATAACAAAAGCATAAAGAAACAGAAAGATAAGAGTGCCTCAAGCGTTAGTGTCGTTTGCTTGTGGTGGTGGTGGTGCTGGTGCTGGTGATCCTAGTGCTACTGGAGATAGTGACGCTGGTGGTGCTGGTGATGATGCTCATGGTCTCATCACAAATGGCGAGGTCATGTCTCGCTCAAGGATCCGCTGGAGGGTGTCAAAATGCGCCATCACCTCAGCATGGTTCGCAGCCTGTGTCATGCGAACCTCATCTAAATTGGTCTGTAGTACCCCTACAACACTCTCGAGCCACTCAAAATGATTATGGGCGCAACAACGGTGCGGCCAAAAGCCACAAAGATCTTTCCCAATAATTTTAAATGCTTGTACATACCTTCTACACTCATTCACAAGCATTTTAACTATGAGAACCATGCAAAATCGACCATATTAAGCAAAAGAAAGAAAGATTGGCGAAGAAAAGGCTTATCGATCAAATGCAAATCGAAAACTTGAATACAATCAGAAGACAACTCTAAAACCCTTTAAATAGACAAAGAGAAGGTCGGAAGGGTGAGAGGATGCGTTCGTTAATTGTGGAGATGATTTAAAATGAAAAGGCACAAGTAGATTTTAAAGAGAAGTCACGGTTTTTTATGTTCTGTGCATCTACATAGGCGTGTGGAAATTACCCACACCCGTGTGCCTCCATATGGGAGCTTCACAGGGGTATCCACACGCCCGTGTATGCTGTCAGGATGTCTTTCTTGGCCTCTGAACATTACACACCCCTTGTGTGTGTGTGTACCACAAGTGCACGGGTTGTTGAAGTAATAAAGTGCCCCAGTGAGTGATAAGTCGTATCCACAGGGAATAGTGCTTGGAAACACAAGAATTGCAATTTAACTATGGTGAAAATGATTGAGGAGTTGTTTGAATAATATCAATGCAAATAAAAGTAAATAAAAGAAAAGAAGCCCAATAGGGATAAAGAGAGGTAATCGATAGAGAGGTGGGGCACCTGGACATTGCCAACCCTAGGACTATTATTTCAAGAGCAAGACTAATCATTATGCCTCTGATAAATGCTTGTGTGATAAGAATGCGAAGTGTTCTTTCCTTATGATGAGAATTACTTTTATCAGGTTTTAGCGCTAATACTTGTGCATTTGTGTTACTTTCATGCATATAGGGTTGTGAAGCTAAGTATTAAGAAAATAAGCCAAAAGTAGATCGTAATCGCATTGTTTGGTGGAATCTTGGAAGGAACAAATGTGAAGACAAAAGTGGGACTCCAAGATACGTGAATGTGTGCCAACCTTCATGAATTCAAGTCACTACAACGGATTGGAGGGGCACAAAGGTAGTCACATTTTCATATATCGACTCGTGCATTGATGACAAAATCTCCGCCAATGAAGCTTTTGATTGAAGAAGACGTGCGATCTATGGCATAAACGTGTGCCCGTTTATGTTGCCTTGATGAAGAGTGTGGAATTAGGAGTGTTATGGCTGATTACTGTAGCAGTTACTGTTTACGGCCGGACAAAAATGGGATTTTCAGAGAATCCACAAGGACATGTGGAAATTCCCCACACCCATGTGGAAATTCCACAGGCCCGTGGGAAACATCTATAGGGGCGTGTGGATGCCCGATTCCATCACTATTTAAGCCGCGATTCAGCCTAATTTTGGGGATCTTTTTCACCTCTTTTCTTCCAGTTTTCTCCATCATTTGGGAGGCCGTCGACTAGGGTTTTGAGAGGCTTTTGGCACGTCTTAGGAGTGGTTTGAAGGATTCGATATTGTGATTCGCTAGGAAAAAGGTTATCGGGGGAGCTTTCGTCCACATAGATCCAGCAATGTGTGCCCTAGGGCAGACAAGAGAACCCTTGGAGAAGACTCAACTACTCCACAAGACCATCGACACGAGCACCGATGGGGTTTTTCTATGGATTATTTGTTTTTACATTCGATTTCATTGTTGATTGTAACTAGCTCCATGGAGAGCTAAACCCCTAGTGGGTACTTGGATTTGTGAACCCTAGTATGCTATTTTTTCTTTAAACCTTTTGTTATGCTTTTCTTAATTTATGTTTTAATTGAGTTCCAATCTTGAATGCTTGTTGAATGATTTCTCTCTTAGTGTGACACTAGGGTTGAGAGTCTATATTGGTAACCTTTGTGGATGGTGACACGCCATGAGGATTAGACAAAGCTAGATTGGAGAGGGTTGAGGGAGTGAGTCGAGAGGTAGTGGAGCGTCCCCTTTTCCCTTTGATTTGATTTATTCTACCTGCACATTCCAAGGGTTCTTTGCGGTCATATTAGAGTGAACGAGCTAAGGGATGACCTTCCACTAGGGCTTAGTTGCAAAAGCAACGGAGTGAAGTGTTGAAGTGATTTTAGCACCTTGGGCTTAATTGTGACTAGGGACCTTCCTCCTGGACCAAAGGGTTAGGTCTACACATAGGAATGGGGTTTATCACTTGGAATCCCTAGAGCGTCTTGCAACTGTACATAGTGCGAGGTGTTGAGACTGATCGATTTCTCCACCAGGACTTGGTGTAGAGTTAGGAATGGTTGACCTTAGATTTGGGACCATGTATCTTAGGATCTCCATAACTCATTAATGTATTAGTTAGGAAGCATAATAGTTGGTTTTGCACTTGAAACGATTATCTTAGGCGGAACAGTATCCAAGTACCCCACTTGTATCGATTGCCTTATCTCTCTCCTACTTGTGCTTCTTTTTGTTGTTTCTTTTACTCTTGTTTACACCACACTTTATCAACACAATCATTGTTCATCTTCACTTTTTTAAGTAGCAATTTAAGTATTTTTTTTACTCCTTACTCCATGTGGATATGATACCCGACTCACCTGGGAATTTATTATTTGACAAAACATGTGCACTTGTGGGTAACATGCAAGGGGCGTTGTCAACTTCCTAACTGATGTTTAATGAGTCATGGACATCCAAAGACACACGGTCCCAAACCTAAGGTCAATTATAACTAACCCTACATTATGCCCCGGCAGAAAGGGATACTCTCGCGCCTGAAACTGTGTGGGGTTGCATGAAGGTCTAGGGACTCCAAGTAGTAAACCCTATTCTCTAAAATAGATCTAACCCTTTGGTCCAGGCAAAAGACCCCTAGTTACAATTAAGCCCCAGCACTAAGGATTACTTTAATACTTCACTCTGTTGCTTGCACAACTAAGCCACAGTGGAGTTTGTCTCTTAGCAGTTCACTTTATCATGGTCGCAAAGAACTCTTGGAATGTGGAGGTAGGCTAAGCCACATCGAAAGGGAAAGAGGACGTTCCGCTATCTCTCAACTCACCCTCTCGACCCTCTCTAACCTAGCTTTGTCTAATCTTAAAGAAGTATCACTAATCCACAAGGATTACCTAGACGGATTCTCAACCCTAGTGTCACTCTAAGGGAAAATCAATACAACAAGCATTCAAGGATGGAACTCAATTAAAACATCAATTAAAGAAGCATAATAAAGGTCAATGAAACAAACTCATCCTAGGTTTTATAAGTCCAAGCACCCACTAAGGGTTTAGCTTTCTATGGAGCAATACATAATCAACAATTCAATATTGAAAATATGCAATCCATAGATAAAACCCCCTTGTAGTCAGTATCGATGGTCTTGTGGAGCCGCCTCATCTTCTCCAAAGATTCCCTTGTATAGCCTAGGGCACACCTCGCCGAATCGGTGCCGACAAAAGCTCCCCCAATAACTCTCCTTCAAAGGAATATGATGTCAAAGGCCGTAGAGCCGCTCCAAAAACCTAGGCAAAGCCTCTCCAAACCCAAGCCACGAGTGCCTTCAAAGATGGACAAAAGATGGGGAAAAGATCCTTCAATAACTCTCAAAACGTGGTAATTATAGGGGTTGGAATCGGGCATCCACACGGGCGTGTGGAAATTTCACACTCCCGTGTGAATTTGCAGGTCTTCATTTTCTGCGCACTGTGAATAGTAATTGCTATAGTGATTTGTTACAGTAAACTTCTACAGTACATCGCCGAAATGCTCCCGAATCTACTCTTTTCATCGAGACCACATGAATGGGCACACATCCATGCGGTAGATCGTGTCGTGTCTTCAATGAAACCACATTGACGGAGCTCTTCCTAATATTGCACGAGTCAGAACAAATAAGTGTGACCGCCTTTGTGCCCATCCACTTTGTGTATTCTCTTGAGCATAATGGAGGTTGGCACACACCCACATGTCTTTGAGCACAACTCGTGTCTTCACCTTTGTTCAATCCAAAAACTTCATCACTAATTGCATCCACGATCTACTTTTGTTTTCTTTCATTCTACTTTGTCTCCATACCCTACATCCACAAAAGAACACAAATACACACGAATAAGTGATAAAATCTGATAAAAGTGATGCTCAATGTAAGAAAGAAATACTTCATATTACTTATAAACAAGCACTTATCAAACTCCCCCACACTTAAGCTTTTGCTTGTCCTTAAGAAAAACAATAAAGCATCTTAGAAGGAAAATTGAAAGTGTTTGGCCTTAGGTTCACCAAAAGCATGCAAAAGAAGCATTCTACAAGTAAGAAAAAATTCCAACACCGAATAAGAGAAATCAATGCTCTAGCTAAAAACTTGAATAAAAAAGGACAATAAACCCGATATTGTGTAGTGTGTGTAAACTCACTTAATTCAACCCAACATGTACTCCTTAAAGCTTTAATTGAGATTGACTTATTTATGTATAAAAAGAAAAGAGAAAGTAGTAGGCTTCACACATCCTCTAAGGTAGCCCTTTCCTAGGCGGCCGCCAAGGTGGCTTTCACACTTTTGAGGTGGTTGCTCTTTCTACCGGGGTAGTAGCTTTCACTCATATCATGGATAGCTCTTTCTCTCATTAGGGCATAACTAGTATTCGACTTATGAGAGTTGCTTCATACTTCATAGGTGGTAGCTCTTTCCACCCCCAATGCACAAAACAAAAAAAACACATATTTTTTTCTTTTTGTTTTTTCATTCATCCATTTTTTTTCACAAAAACTTAAACAAGAAACAAACTAAAAACAACCCCTTAAATGTCAAATTTGAGTTTCCACAAAGTTTAATGAATGAGTAGTGCAACAAGTGTTAATCAGGCAAAAATTCCAAAAAATTCAAGTAAAACTAGAGCATGAAAGTATTCAATGTTCAAAATTCTACTAAACATAAGAATACAACCTATTGTAACTAAGGTGAACTGCCATTGGCTACATGAGCAAGAACAATGAAAGCATAAGTATAGAACATGTGTAATGCCAACTCCCCTCCCCCCCTCCCCACACTCAAGATGTACATTAGCCTTAATGTACGCATGCAAGTACACTAAAGGAGTATAACAATAAAAAACAATGTGTGGAGATGGACAATTGAAAAAATACTCCCCTGAACTCCTAATAGTATGTTTGATGGAGCTATATTCATTGAGAGTTAAGTTCCAATGGGTTGTGGAGCACACACGGCCATATGAATGTCACAATGGCCGTACCAATGACTATTCCTCAAATTTTAAGACACACAAGACCATCTACACATATACACAAGGGGTTACAACCATTTGAAGGGGCACAAGGGCAGTCACACTCAAGCATTCCGACTTATGCACATAGAACAAGATCTCCATCATCTTATCCGTCATTGAAGAAGCAAAGCGATCCACGGCATAAACGTGTGCCCGTTTATGTTACCTCGATGAAAAGTAGATTCGGGAGTATTTCTGGTAGAGTACTGTAGCAGGTCACTGTAGAAAATCAATGTAGCAGTTACTGTTCACAGCCTGCCGAAAATCGCAGAAATTATCCACGCCCATGTCGAAATTCCGCACGGGCACGTGGAGCACCCACGCCCGTGTAGTCACCCGATTCCAGCCCTATTTAAAGCCGATTCAACCCCGATTTTGGTATTCTTTTCTCCATTTTTCCCCAACTTGAGAGAGGGCTTCGGCTAGGGTTTTGAGGGGTATTGGCTAGGTTTTTGGAGAGGTTCTATGGCTCTGACATCGCGCGCCGTTTGGAAGAAGGTTATTGGGAAAGCTTTCGTCGACATCGATCCGGCGAGGTGTATCCTAGGCCGGACAAAGGATCCCTTGCGATGAGTAGAGGACTCTCCACAAGACCATCGACACAACCATCGAGGGGGTTTCTTTATGGATTCATTGCTTTTACATTCGATTTCTTTGATTGTACTTAGCTCCATGGAGAGCTAAACCCCTAGTGGGTACTTGGGTGATTGTGAACCCTTGGATGTAATCGTTTCATTGAACTTCTTTATTATGCTTTCAATAAATTGATGTTTATTGTGAGTTACAACCTTGAATGTTTGATTGTATGAACATTTCCCCTAGAGTGACACTAGGGTTGAGAGTTCTTGTTGGTAACCTTGTGAGTGAGTGACACACTATGAGCGTTAGACAAAGCTAGGTTGGAGAGGGTTGAGAGAGTGAGTCGAGAGGTACAGGAGCGTCCCCTTTCCCCTCCAACGTGATAGATTCTACCTCCGTTCCTCGAGTTCTTTGCGGCCATAATAGAGTGAATGGTCTAAGGGATGAATCTCCGCTGGGGCTTAGTTGCGCGTGCAACGGAGTGAAGCGTTGAGGAGATCTTAGTATCTAGGGCTTAATTGTGGTTAGGGACCTTCTACCTGGACCAAAGGGTTAGGTCTATAATTAGGAAGAGATTTATCACCTGGAATCCATAGAGCTCATTGTAACTTTATTTGAGTGCGAGGTTGAGAGGTTATTTAATCTCTCCTCCGGGACATGAATAGAGTTAGGCATAGTTGACCTTAGATTTGGGACTATGTATGTAAGGATTTCCACGACTCACCATTGCATTGATTAGGAAGCATAATAGCGGGTTCTTGCACTTGAAGCGACTATCCTAGGTGAAGCATTATCCGAGTACCCCATCTTTATCGATTGCCTTACCTCCTCTTTACTTTTGCTCTCTTACTTGTTGATTTTATTGTTGAGAATTGAATCATTTCCACACTTATCACTGTTGATATTCCACATAGCTAAGAATCGAATTAAGTGTTTTTACTCCCTACTCCCTGTGGATTTGACCCCGCTCACCTGGGATTATTACTTCGACAAACCTGCGCACTTGCGGGATATACGCAAGGGGACCTTGTCAGTCGCATGAACCTTAGTCAGTTCTCTCCATAGCTGACATACCCCTTGCGTGTGACCCGCAAGTGCACGGGTTTATCGAAGTAACAATACTGCGGTGAGTGAGTAGTAGAATCCATAGGGAATAGTGATCAAAAACACAAAGATTGCTATTTAACTAAAGTGAAGATGAATCAATAGTTGTGTTAACAAAATCAATACGAAAAGAACAAAAGAAAATAAGAAAGGGTGGTGCACTAAAATGAGAGGAAAGGCAATTAATAGAAAGTGGGGTAGTCGGACATTGCTCTGCCTAGGATTATAGCTTCAAGTGCAAGACCAACTATTATACCTCCTAACTGATGCTTAATGAGCCGTGGAAATCCTAAAAAACATGGTCCCAAACCTAAGGTCAACCGTGACTAACTCTACACTATGCCCAGTTGAGAAATCACTCAGTCTCAACACCTTACACTGTGTATAATTGCAAGAAGCTCTAGGGATTCCAAGTGATAAACCCTATTCCCTAATATAGGTCTAATCCTTTGTCCAGGTGAAAGAATCCTAGTAACAATTAAGCCCCAGCACTAAGGATTACTTCAAAGCTTCACTCTGTTGCTCGCGCAACTAAGCCCCAGCGGAGTTCCTCTCTTAGCACTTCACTTTATTTTGACCGCAAAGAACCCTTGGAACATGGAGGTAGGATAAATCACACCGAGGGGGAAGGGGACATTCTATTACCTCTCAACTCACCTTCTCGACCCTATCCAATCTTGCTTTGTCTAACCCTCATGGTGTGTCACTCACTCACTCACAAGGATTCCCAATGTAGACTCAAAACCCTAGTGTCACTCTAAGGGAGAAATCATTCAACAAGCATTCAAGATTTGAACTCAATTAAAGACATCAATAAAAGAAACATAATAAAAGGTCAATGAAACAATAACATCCTAGGGCTTACAAGTCTAAGTATCCTCTAGGGGTTTAGCTCTCCATGGAGCAAGATACAATCAATAATGAAATCAAAAGTAAAAACATGCAATCCATAAGTAAAACCCCCTCGGTATTTATGTCGATGGTCTTGTGGAGTAGCCTCGTCCTCTTCAAAGGTTCCCTTGTCAAGTCTAGGGCACACCTCGCCGGATTGGTGCTGATGAAAACTCCGCCAATAACTCTCTTCCAAAGGAATGCGGTGTTGATGGTCGTAGAACCACTCCAAAAACCTTGCTAAAGCCCATCTAAAGCCTAGCCATAGGCCTCTCCAAAGTTGAGGAAAAGATGGAGATAAGATGGAAAAGAGGATTCCCAAATCAGTACAAGTTGTGGCTTTATATAGTGCTGAAATCGGGAATACACATGGGCGTTTGGAATTTTCACATACCCGTGTGAATCTACAAAACTTCGTTTTTCAGCGGCCTGTGAACAGTAATTGCTACACTGAATTGCTACAGTGATTTGTTACAACAACTTGCTATAGTACTTCACCAAAAACACTCCTGAATCCACACTTTTCATTGAGGCAACATAAATGGGCACACGTCTATACTATAGATCAAGTCTCTTCTTCAATAAGGGATAACATTGATGAAGATCTTGCCATCATTGCAAAAGTCAGAATACGCAAATGTGCCTACCTTTATGCCCTCTAAACCATGTAATTGCTTGAGTGCATGGAGGTTGGCACAACTTGTGTCTTCACGTTTGTTCACCCAAAGATTCCATCAATAAAGTGCAATCACAATCTACTTTGGCTTCCTTCCTATATATTTGGCTCCACAATCCTACATGCACAAAAGTAACACGAATACACATATATTAGTGCTAAACTCTGATAAAAATAATGTTCATCATAAGAAAAGAATACTTTGTATTACTAATACACAAGCACTTATCAAATCCCCCCACACTTAAGCTTTTGTTTGTCCTCAAGCAAAAATAAAACATTGAATCATATAAAAGAAGGAAATATTGAAAATGCTTGGCCTTAGGTTAACAAAAGCATGCAAGGAGAGCATTCTACAAGTAAGGGAACCTTTAACACTAAATACGAAAAACCAATGCTCTGGCTAAAAATTCGGATGAAAAAGGACAACAAACCCAAAATCGTTAAAGTGTGTGTAAACTCACTCAAGTCAACCCAACATATACTCCTCAAAGTTCTAAGTATAAGGGACTTATTTATCTAAAAAATAACACAAAATGAAGTGATGGTAGTAGCTTCACACATCCTCTAAGAAAACCCTTTCCAAAGCGGCCGCTAAGGTGGCTTTCACACTTTTGAGGTGGCAGGTCTTTCTACCGGTGTGGTAGCTTTCACTCATCCCATGAGATAGCTCTTTCTCTCATTAGGGCATAACTAGTATCCGACTTATGAGAGTAGCTTCATACTTCATAGGTGGTAGCTCTTTTCATCCCAAATGCACAACTAAAACAAGTATTTCATTTTATTTTATTTTATTATTTTATATTTTTTTAGCAAAATTAACACAAGAAACAAAACTAATAAGTTTCTTAAACATCAAACTTGAATTTCCAACAAAGTTTAATGAGAGAGTAGTGCAACAAGTGTCAATCGGGCAAAAATTCCTAAAAATTCAAGCAAAAACTAGAGCATGAAATCATTCAATGTTAAACATTCTCCTAAACTCAAGAATACAATCATTACAACTAAAGTGAATCGTCATTGGCTACGTGAGTAAGTATTTCAGTCAAAACATGTGTAATGAACATGTGTAATCTGAACTCCCCCCTACACTTAAGACATTGCCCTCAATGTATGCAAGCAAGGACAATAGGATATAAATCAATAAAAAGCATATATGGAAGTGGGCAATTGAAACAATACTCCCTTGAACTCTGAATGGTACATTTGATGGAGCTATATTCATTGAGAGTTGAGTCCCAATGGGTTGTGGAGCACACACGGCCATAAGACCGTGTCTATGACTAGTTTTCAAATTCCAAACTCACAAGACCATCTGCACGTATACACAAGGAGGTTCAGTGAAGCTTAATAAAAACAAAAACAACTCGAGTATATAAAGATAAGGCAATGAAATACAACTCGAAACAAAAATAAACAATAAGCTCAGTAGGAAGATCCTTTTGGAGTGATAAAAGTCCAAAATAAAATACGGAAATAAAATACGAAAATATAAAGAAATTAAAAGAAAAGTGTATCAAGAGTATGTGTCGTCTGGGGTCGGCATTGCTGCTGCTGGTGCTAAGTCAAATTGTGCCGGTGGATCTGGAGATGGTGATGCTAGAGATGCCTGAGGTGTTTTGGGTCTCATAATGAATGGTGAGGCGGCGTCTTGCTCTAGTAGCTACTGTAGGATCTCGAGATGCTCCAGAACCTCTGTGTTGTTCGCGTCCTGTGTCATGTAAACCTTGGCAATCTTAGTCTGAAGCACCCCTACAACAAGCCTCTCAAAATGATCATAGGCTCGAGATGGGGAAAACATGCACACTAGTGGCGGCTCCTGTGCTGCAGGTGGTACCTCAGTCTCTGTATGCTCTGGCTGAGGCCCCTGCACTGGCTGAGACCTCTCAACAGCATTGTCTCCTCCCCTGGCAATCTCTGGGGCAGGCGTAACCAATACATACACTCCAGACCTGCATCTGCACACTAATCCCATCAGTCTCATCTTATCCAGGCATAGTGGGGAGGGGACGATTGCCTTCTCGGCCTCACGAATGGCGTCCAATAGACCCATGCCTATGACGAGTCTGGAAATGTATGGGCCTGAGAATAATACACCTACTCTCGCGTACTGGGCCTGGTCTCTTAAATAATCTACTATAATGTGTCCCAAATGCAGTGGCTCGCCTTGTACCATGGAGTATAAATAAAGTAACTCCTGCCGCTCAAAACTTCGGTACTGTCACCTCGGTTGCTCACTGACCTGCTCAAGACAGTGTGGATGTATCTATAGCTTGGTCGGGAAAGGCATGTGGGCTTGGACACCCCCAGCTTATACTTACCCTGTCCACGTAAGGCCCTATATGCTCTCTGAGGCGTCAAGCTGCCAAGATAATCAGTCAGTAGTCACTTGAACTCCTCCGTGTCAGTAAAACCCTCATCATACAATCCTAACTGCATCGAAAACTGTGTAACACTCATACTGTAATGATGTCCAAATGCTCAGAACTTTATGGTGTCAACACTATCAAATCGAGAATATGACTGGTCGAACTCAAGTGACGCTAATACCTCCAAAGTCAACATACGGATCACTGGCTCCCGTATAGACAACAACCATCTCCAACTACCCACTACAAGCATCTCCTCAATCTCATCTACCATATAATCGGTCATCTAAATCACTCTCAAAGCATCTACATTGGGAAAACGCGTCTGTCCAAACATCAGCTTCACCAACCTCGTAAAATGAGCCTGGTACTCGGGAATTGTGAATTCCATGTGTTCTAGCTCAGGTGATGGCTCTCAGGGACGCTTGTCGTCTTGCTTCTTCGATTTGAAGGTCATATTTGCAAAATTCGAAAAGAAAATCGATCAAAAACACTCACATATTAATACTCCAAAAATATACACGGTCATGTGAAAATTCCACACGCCCGTGTGGATCCACGGGGCGTGCAAACTGCACGGCCCTTGTGCTAAGATCGATGAAAAATACATCAAATTCATCTCTAAACTCATTCTAAACATGCAATAACCATTCTATCATAGAAATGAAGTAAATTCACCAGATTTAATCTAATAAAAACAAGTATGGCGAATAAAAGAAAAGATAAGGATTTACCGACAAAATAAAGTTGAAAACCTTGAAATCAGAATGAAAACTCAAATAAAACCTCTCCAAATCGACGGCACAAGGTCGGGGGAGTGAATGGATGTATTATCAAAGTGTTTGGGAGTGAGAAGATGAAGAAACGCGAAGATATTTAAAAGAAAACCCGTGCCTCTTAGTTTTCAGTACATCCACACGGGCGTGTGGAAAATACCCAATCCCGTGTGACTCAACCGGGGAGCCTCACAGGGGCCGACACACGCTACTGTGTGCTCTCGGGATAGCTTATTTTGTCTCTGAATGCAACAACACGGGCGTGTGGAAATTCCCCAATCCCGTGTGCTCGACTCATAAGGGCATCCACACGCCCCTGTGGCTTCTCTGTCAACCCAAAAAATTTTCAAAGTGTTCCATACGCCCGTGTGAAAATTCCACATGGGCATGGATCTTCATAAGCCCACTCACAGGGGCATTCACACTCCCTTGTGTCTTCTCAGGATGGCGAGGAACTCTCTATAGAGATTTACATAGGCGTGTGGAAATTACCAACGCCCGTGTGTAATGCACAGGGTCAGACAAAGGGGTAGATACACGCCCTTTTGCCTTCTCCGGATAGAGTTCTGAACCTCTGTAGAGAAACGCAGGCCCATGTGGACATTCCACATGGGTGTGCAACTGTCATAAAGTCATTCACATGGCAGACACATCCCCTGTGTCCTCTCGGGATGAGCTCTGAATGAAAACACATGCCTGTGTGGAATTTCCACACGGCCTTGTGGATCTCTGGATGACTTAAAAAAAATCATATACTTTGCAAAAAATTTCTGAACATTTACATCTACTCAAAGCCTGCCTATATTATGCACAAGTAACCCAGAGAATCATGAAAAACATGCTCAAATGACCAGGAACTTGGCCAAACATTATTATGCACACAAAAACATCAATGATCCACAAGAAAAACATAGCAATTTGCATGTAAAAATCAAGACACAACCACTCAAAGCCTTATTCATGCAAGTACTAAACTAAAAACTAGAAAAATAGTAAAGACTTGGGTTGCCTCCCAAGAAGCGCTCGTTTAATGTCACTAAGCTTGATGTAACTCTTCTTACCTCACAGGGGCTCATAAATGAAGGTTTCCCTCTTACCCATAACCTAAAAGCATGATGAACATAATCTTTTGAGGGTAGAGGAGAGGTTATCGAGCATATTACCACATGAGGGTTCATCATCTCCTCACTCCATTCTTGTACATCCCTATTAGCCTTGGGGCATTTCTTGTGGCGTCTCCTCGCTCGCTTCTTCTATCGGAGCACCTTCTTCATGATCCCTGGGGTAGATGGTACCTTTTCCTCTAGACCAAGCATCAAGACTTATTCATTTTCCACTGCTTGGTTTAGCACCCCTTCATATGGGTACGTATTCATCATTTCCTGCACATATTTATCTATTAGTTCATCGGTAGTGTTAAGCACGTAAAGAGTATCATCAAAGTTAAGAGAATGTCACATGGCTTCACCAAGGTGGTATGTAAGCTTGTCATCGCCAACCCTCAGTGTCAACTCCCCACCGTCCATGTCGATAAGTGC
The DNA here is from genome assembly GCF_009730915.1 of Dioscorea cayenensis subsp. rotundata. Classification (NCBI taxonomy): domain Eukaryota; kingdom Viridiplantae; phylum Streptophyta; class Magnoliopsida; order Dioscoreales; family Dioscoreaceae; genus Dioscorea; species Dioscorea cayenensis. The sequence goes on from NC_052478.1 coordinate 18,139,447, forward strand.
CTTGGAAGTGCGCAAGAATGACCTCCAAAGTATCAAAGGAACATCTACATCCTCATCGACATCCAACATTTGAAAGTCCACAGGAAATATGTACTTGTCAACCTTGACAAGCATGTCATCAATGATATCCCTTGGATGCCTAACCATTTGATCCGCCTATTGAAGTGTCATCCGAGTGGGCCTAGTGATAAGTGCTTGTGCGATAAGAATACGATGTGTTCTTTCCGTGTGTTGAGCATTACTTTTCTCAGGTTTTAATGCTAATATGTGTGTGGTTATGTTACTTTCATGTAGGTAGGGTTGTGAGGCTGAATATGAAAGAAAGAAGCCAATGTGGGTCGTAAATGCACCAATTTGGAGGAAATCTTGCTAAGGTTCAAACGCGAAGACATAGGTCAGGTTCAAGATGTGGGAATGTGTGCCAACCTCCTTGTATTCAAGTTAGTATAACTATTTGGAGAGGCATAAGGGCAGTCACATTCAAGCATTCCGACTTGTGCATATAGAAGAAGATCTCCACCAACATGTCCGTTATTGAAGAAGCAAAGCGATCCATGACATAAACGTGTGCCCGTTTGTGTTACCTCGATGAAAGCATGGATTCAGGAGTATTTCGAGCCGGTACTGTAGTAGGGTACTATAGCAAAAACTATAGCAAGAATACTGTACAGCATTGTTCACAGTCAGCCGAGAAAACAAGAAAATAGAGAACCCACACGGGTGTGTGGAAATTCCAAACGCCGTGTGAAAAATCCACAGGGTCACTCACACGAACGTGTAGATTCCCGATTCCAGCCCTTTAAAACCTGATTTCCGCATTCTTTTCTCCATCTTTTCCCCAACTTGAGAGAGGGTTGTAGCTAGGATTTTGAGAGGTATTGGCTAGGGCTTTAGAGAGGTTCTACGGCTCTAACATCGTGCACCGTTTGGAAGAAGGTTAGTAGGAGAGCTTTTGTCGGTACTGATCCGGCGAGGTGTATCCTAGGCCGGACAAAGGGACCCTTGGGATGAGTAAAGGACTCTCCACAAGACTATCGCAATGACTAATGAGGGGGTTTTCTATGGATACTTTGTTTTTACATTCGATTTCATTGATTGTATCTATCTCCATGGAGAGCTAAACCCCTAGTGGGTACTTGGGTATTTGTCAACCCTAGGATGTATTCGTTTCATTGAATCTCTTTATTATGCTTTTAATTAATTGATGTTTATTGTGAGTTCCAATCTTGTATGCTTGATTGTATGAATACTCCCCTAGAGTGACACTAGGGTCGAGTGTTCTTCTTGGTAACTCTTGAGAGTGAGTGACACACCATGAGAGTTAGACAAAGCTAGATTGGAGAGGGTTGAGAGGGTGAGTCGAGAGGTAATGGAGCGTCTCCTTTCCCTTCCGGTGTGATTTATCCTACCTCCATGTTCCAAGAGTTCTTTGCGGCCATAGTAGAGTGAATGGGCTAAGGATAACCTTCCGCTGGGGCTTAGTTGCGAGTACAACGGAGTGAAGCGTTGAAGTGATTTTAGCATCTAGGTCTTAATTGTGGCTAGGGATCTTTCACCTGGACCAAAGGGTTAATGACAAGGTCCCCTTGCGTATATCTCGCAAGTGCACGGGTTTGTCGAAGTAATAATCCCGGATGAGCGGGTATCGAATCCATAGGGAGTAGGGAATAAAAACACTTAATCCGCTTCTTAGCTATGTGAAAGATCAGTAGTGATAAGTGTGACAATGATTCAATTCTCAAAAGTAAAAGCAACAAGTAAGAGAGCACGAGTAAAGGAGGAGGTAAGGTAATCGATAAAGATAGGGTACTCGGATAATGCTCCGCCTAGGACAATCGTTCAAGTGCAAGAACCCTCTATTATGCTTCCTAATCAATGCAATGGTGAGTCATGGAAATCTTTAAATACATAGTCGAAAAACTAAGGTCAAATATGCCTAACTCTATACATGTCCCAGAGGAGAGATTAGATAATCTCTCAACCTCGCACTCGAATAGAATTGCAATGAGCTCTAGGGATTCCAAGTGATAAATCTCTTCCTAATTATAGATCTAACACTTTGGTCCAGGCGAAAGGTCCCTAACCACGATTAAGCCCTAGATACTAAGATCACCTAACCGCTTCACTCCGTTGCACGCGCAACTAAGCCCCAGCAGAGGGTCAACCCTTAGACCATTCACTTTATTATGGCCGCAAAGAACTCGAGGAACGAATGTAGAATTTATCACGCCGGAGGGGAAAGGGGACGCTCCTGTACCTCTCAACTCAACCTCTCAACCCTCTCCAACCTAGCTTTGTCTAACACTCGTGGTGTGTCACTCACTCACAAGGTTACCAACAAGAACTCTCAACCCTAGTGTCACTCTAGGGGAAATGTTCATACAGTCAAGTATTCAAGGTTGGAACTCACAACAAACATCAATTAATTGAAAGCATAATAAAGAGATTCAATGAAATAAATACATCCTAGGGTTCACAAATACCTAAGTATCCACTAGGGTTTAGCTCTCCATGGAGCTAAGTACAATCAAAGAAATATAATGTAAAAGCAATGAATCCATAGAGAAACATCCTCAATAGTCGTGTCGTTGGTCTTGTGGAAAGTCCTCTACTCGTCCTCCAAGGATTCCCTTATCAGGTATAGGATAAGCCTCGACGGAAGCTCCCCTACCAACCTTTTTCCAAAGGAATAACGATGTCGGAGCCGTAGAACCTCTCCAAAATCCTAGCCAATACCTCTCCAAACCCTAGCCAAAACCCTATCTCAAGTTGGGGAAAAGATGGAGAAAAGAATCCTGATATCGGGGCTGAAATTGGCTTTAAATAGGGCTGGAATCGGGCATCCACACGGTCCTGTGGATTTTTCACACGCCCATGTGGAATTTCCACACGGTCGTGGATAATTTCCACACACCCATGTGGATTCTCTGGAATTGTGATTCTCGTCCGGCTGTGAACAGTGCTGCTACAGTACTTTTGCTACATTGTTCTGCTACAGTACCTGTCCTAAAATACTTCCCGAGTCCATACTTTCATCAAGGTGACGCAAACGGGCACACGTTCATGTCGTGGATCGCTTTGCTTCTTTAATGACGGACAAGTTGGTGGAGATCTTGTTCTATGTGCATAAGTCGGAATGCTTGAGTGTGACTGCCCTTGTGCCTCTCCAAATAGTTGTGCTAACTTAAATACGAGGAGGTTGTCACACACTCTAGCATCTCATACCCGACCTATGTCTTCGCGTTTGAACCTTAGCAAGATTTCCTCCAAAATCGGTGCATTATGATCCACATTGGTTTCTTTCCTTCATACTCAGCCTCACAACCCTACCTGCATAAAAGTAACATAAAAACACACATATTAATGTAAAAACCCGAGAAAAGTAATGCTCAACATAAGGAAAGAATGCTTCGCATTCATATCACACAAGCACTTATCAGTTAGGTCTATACATAGGAATAGGGTTTATCATTTGGAATCCCTTGAGCTCATTGCAATTCTATACGAGTGTGAGGGGTTGAGATTGTTCGATTTCTTCTCCGGCACATGTATAGAGTTAGGCATGGTTGACCTTAGATTTGGGACTATGCAATTAAGGAAGTATAATAGAGGTTTCTTGCACTTGAAACAATTGTCCTAGGCAGAACAATATCCGGGTACCCCATCTTTATCGATTGCCTTACCTTTCCCTTGACTTGTGCTCTCTTTCTTGTTGTTTTTACTCTTGAGAATTGAATCTTGTCACACATATCACTATTCATATTCCACATTAGTTAAGAAACAATTTAAGTGTCTTTATTCCCTACTCTCTGTGGATATGATACCCACTCATCTGGGATTATTAGTCCGACACCCGTGCACTTGCGGTATACACACATATTCGGACGTGTCACCTAGGCTCTCCCAAGCCTAGCTTTTGAAAGAACAAGTACAACATGACATTGATACTAGCCCTTGAATCTGCCAATGCCATCTCTTCACCCATATTACCAATGTTGCATGGGATGATGAAGCTTCTAGGGTCTTTCTTCTTGTTCGGCATATTCTTTTGCAACACCGCCGAACAAGAGGTATCTAAAATTACTGATGCACTCTCCTCTAACTTTCTCTTATTGGTCAAAAGATCCTTCAAAAACTTGCATTATCGACGCATTTGGGATAACACCTCCACAAAAGGAATGTTGATGTGCAATTGCTTGAATAAACCCAAGAACGTCTTGTATTGTTCATCATTTTGGCCATTCTTCAACCTTGAAGGATAAGGGATTCGGGGATTGAAAGGTGGGGTTGCCACCTCTTTCTCCTTGTTTGCTCTCTCCTCAACCTCCACGACCTCGGGTGCTTCAACATTGGTTTTCTCACTTGGAAGCCTATCTTCAACCTCACGACCACTTCTCAAAGTGATCACCTTCACATGTTCTCTCGGATTTGTTTCATTGTTACTAGGCAAGTTTCCATGTGGTTTCTCTAATAACGACTTTGCAATTTGCCCCACTTGATTTTCTAGATTGTGCAATGACGCGGTGTGGTTACAAAGTGTAGTTTCGATTGACTGAAACATTGTATCTAATAACTTGACAAATCTTGTCAAAGCTTTCTCTAAATCGGGCATCAGGTTTCTAATCCTGAAACTCAGTTCTCTATGTTCGGGGTTGTTATTGTTGTTGTTCGAAACCCGGTGGTGCTGTGGCCTTTTCTTACCCTTGGTTATTCCAAGAAAAGTTTGGGTGATTCCTTCAACCCGGATTGTAGGTATTACTATATGGATTTCCTTGGCCCCTCATCGTATTACCTACAAAGTCAACTTGTTCAATAGTAGATGTACCACCAATAGCTATCGGGAAATCGGATGGAGCATGGTCTCCTCTACATCCATTATAGTTTGTCACGGCCGCCAATCTAGGAGAAGTTAGAGTGTCTAACTTCATGCTCAATGACTCCACTTGTACCGCAAGTGACATAACCACATCAATCTCATGGAGACCGGCCACTTTCTTTTTCACTCTTGCATTTCATTGGTAGCTATTCAAACCCATTTCTTCAATCAATTGTTGTGCTTCTCCATGGGTGTTGCTACCTAAAGTACCTCCTGTTGCTGCATCAAGTAACTATCTTGTGCTAGGGTTCAACCCATTGTAAAAAGTCTGAATAATCATCCACCCGGGGAACCCATGTTGAGGACATTTCCATAGGAGCTCCTTGAACTTCTCCCATGTCTTAAATAGAGACTCCAATTCCATTTGCATGAAGGAGGATATTTCATTCCTAAGCTTTGCAATTTTTCAGGAGTGAAATATCAGGCAAGAAAAGCTTCTACCATCTCATCCCATGTAGTAATCGATGCTCTAGGTAATGAATGTAGTCATTGCTTTGCTTTCCCCTTCAAGGAAAATGGGAAGGCTCTCTGTTTGATGCCATCATCCATAACACCATTGATCTTAAGCATGATGCACACGTCCAAGAATTTCTCTATGTGACTATTTGGATCCTCATCAGGCAAACCATTAAACTGTATGGACTGCTGTAACATGTTGAGGAATGCCGGCTTTAGCTCAAAATTCTGAGCCGTAATTGGTGGCTGCATAATACTAGACTGTGTACCCAAAACTGAGGGTCTGGCATAATCTTAGAGTGTCCTCTGCTGCTCATTCTGCTCTGCCATATTATTTAACCCTTCATCATCTATCTCAGCTTGATTAGATTATTCTTGCATAGGTTTTTTCCCCCTTCTATGAATTCTTCGTTCAATGTCCGGATTTTCTTCAACCAATATCGAAGGGTTTCCTCTGGTCATAACCTGGAGCTACAACCAAAGAAAGAAAAACAAATCAGAACGATGATAGAATAAGAAAGTGTGAAATAGAGTAAATGATGAATTACTAAAATAGCAAAGTGTAAAGTGTTTCTAAAATGACTATTCACCGGCAACGGTGCCAAAAACTTGACACAACCCTTGCGTGTGACCCGCAAGTACACGGGTTTGTTTAAGTAATAATACCCTGGTCAGTGGATAGTTAAATCCACAGAGAATAGTGATGAAAAACACAAAGATTGCTATTTAACTAAAGTGAAGATGAATCAATAGTGGTGTGAACAAAATCAATATGAAAAGAACTAAAGAAAATAAAAAAGAAAGGCGCAATAAAATGATAGGAAAGGCAATCGATAGAAAGTTGGGCACTCAGACATTTCTCCCCCAAGGATTATTTCTTTAAGTGCAAGACAACTATTATGTCTCTTTACTGATGCTTAATGAGTCATGAAAATCCTAAAAAACACGGTCTCAAACCTAAGGTCAACCGTGACTAACTCTACACTATGCCCCGACGGAGAAATCACTCGGTCTCAATAGCTCACACTATGTACAGTTGCAAGAAGCTCTAAGGATTCTAAGTGATAAACCCTATTCCCTAATATAGGTCTAACCCTTTGCTCCAGGTGAAAGACCCCTAGTCATAATTAAGCCCCAGCACTAAGGATTACTTCAATGCTTCACTCTGTTTCTCATGCAACTAAGCCCCAGCAAAGTTCCTCTCTTAGCACTTCACTCTATTGTGACCGCAAAGAACCCTTGGAACATGGAGGTAGGATAAATCACACCAAAGGAGAAAGGGGATGTTCCTCTACCTCTTGACTCATCCTCTCGATCCTCTCCAATCTTGCTTTGCCCAACCATTATGGTGTGTCACTCAGTCACAAGGATTACCAATGTAGACTCTCAACCCTAGTGTCACTCTAAGTGAAAAATCATTCAACAAGCATTCAAGGGTTTACAAGTCAAAGTACCCTCTGGGGATTTAGCTTTCCATGGAGCAAAATACAATCAATAATGAAATCGAAAGAAAAAATATGCAATCCATAAGTAAAATCCCTTTGGTATTCGTGTCGATGGTCTTATGGATTAGCCTTGTCCTTTTCAAAGGTTCCTTTGTCAAGCCTAGGGTACACCTCGCTGAATCGATGCTGATGAAAGCTTTACCAATAACTCTCTTCCAAAGGAACGCGGTGTCGATGGACGTAGAACCACTCCAAAAACTTTGCCAAAGCCCCTATAAACCCCAGTTCCAGGCCTCTCCAAAGTTGGTGAAAAGATGGAGAAAAGATGGAAAAGAGGATTTCCAAATCGGTACAAGTTGCAGCTTTATATTGGGCTGGAATCGGGAATCCACATGGGTGTGTAGAATTTCCAAACGCCCGTGTGAATTTATAGAACTTGGTTTTTCAGCGGCCTGTGAATAGTAACTACTACAGTAAATTATTGCATTGATTTAATACATTACCTTGCTATAATACTTCGGCAAAAACACTCCTGAATAAACACTTTTCATTGAGGCAACATATACGGTAACACGTCCACGCCGTAGATCAAGTCTCTTCTTCAATAAGGGATAACATTGACGAAGATCTTGTTGTCATTGCAAAAGTCAGAATACGTAAATGTGACTGCCTTTGTGCCTCTCCAAACCATGTAATTGCTTGAGTGCATGGAGGTCACACCACATTCATTTATTTCAAGCAAAACTTGTGTCTTCACATTTGTTCACACCAAGATTCCATCAACAAAGTGCAATCATAATCTTCTTTGGCTTCCTTCCTCTATATTTGGCTCCAAAACCCTACATGCGTAAAACTAACACGAATACATATATATTACCGCGAAAATCTGATAAAAGTAATGCTCATCATAAGAAAAGAATACTTCATATTACTAATACACAAACACTTATCAATAGCACCCCTACAGCACTCTCGAGCCTCTAAAAACAATCATAAGATTGAGATAGAGAAAAGATACGCACTAGAGGTAGCTCCTATACTGTAGGTGGTGCCTCTGTCTCCATGTACTCCAGTTGCGGTTTGAGAACAGGCTGAGAACCCTCTGCTATCTCTCCCTCTCCCTCGGCTGTCTCAGGTAGGGACATGATCATCATATAGACACTATCTCTGTACAATCATCTTCTCGGACCTCCTGATCACGTCTAGTAGACCTATCCTGATGATGTCTCAGGTAATGTAGGGGCCTGAGAAGAACACTCCTACCCTACGTACTGGCCCTGGTGGCGTAAGCACTCAGCCAAGATATGCCCCAAATGGATCATCTCACTCTGTACCATGGAATACTAATACAATAACTCTTGGTGACTAAGGACTCTAGTGCTATCAGCACGTCTGATCACTAATCTGCTCAGAACATCGTGGAGATAACGGTAAGCTGGAGGAGAGAGGCATGTAGCCTTGGAGACCCCTGGTTCATACTGACCCTACCGACATAATACACGGTAAGCATGCGGAGGAGTCAAACTGCCCGAATAGTCCATCAGTAACTGATTATGCTCCTCAGTATCGGTGAATGCCTCATCATATAGCCCAAGTTAGATGAAGAACTGAATGACACTCATACTATGGTACTGACCTGACATCCCCCTTGCGTGTGTGTACCGCAAGTGCACGGGTATTCAAAATAATAAAGTACCCTGGTGAGTGGGTAGTCGTATCTACAGGGAATAGTGCTCAAAAACACAAGTATTGCTATTTAACTATTGTGAAAATGATTGATGAGTTGTGTGAATAATATCAATGCAAATAAAAATAAAGAAAAGAAAAGAAAGCGCAATAGGAATAAAGAGAGGCAATCGATAGAAAATCGGGCACCCGGACATTGCTTACCCTAGGACTATTATTTCAAGTGCAAGACTAATAAGTGCTTGTGTATAAGTAATATGAAGTATTATTTTTTTACATTGAGGATCACTTTTATCAAATTTTATAGCTTATTCTTGTGTATTTGTATTTTTTTGTGCATGTAGGGTTGTGGAGACAAAGTTGGATTAAAGAAAGCAAAAGTATATCGTGGATGCAATTGTTGTTGAAGTTCTTAGATTGGACAAATGTGAAGATATGAATCTAGCTCAAAGACATATGGGTATGTGTTGACCTCCATTGTGCTCAAGCAAATACACAAAGTGGAGGGGCACAAAGGCAGTCACACTAATGTGTTCTAACTTGCGCAATACTAGCAAGATCTTCGTCAACATGGTTTCAATGAAGACACGACGTAATCTACCGTATGAATGTGTGCCCATTCATGTAGCCTTGATGAAAAGAGTGGATTCAGGAGCATTCTGGAGAAGCACTGTAGCACTTTACTGTTCACAATGCTAAAAAAACTAAAGTCTACAAATCCACACTGGCGTGTGGAAATTTCGCATGCCCATGTGGATACCTAATTCCAGCCCCTATTGATACCGTGATTTGAGACATTTTGAAGGATCTTTTCCCCACTTTTTCCCTATCTTTTTCCTATTTTTTAGGCGCTCGCTGCTAGGGTTTGGAGAGGCTTTACTGAGGTTTTTGGAGCGGGTCTATGGCCTTTGACATCGCATTCCTTTGGAGGAGAGTTATTGGGTGAGCTTTCATCGGCATCCATTCGGCGAGGTATGCCGTAGGCTTGACAAGGGAACCTTTGGAGAAAATGGGGTTTTATCTATGGATTGCATGTTTTCACTATTGATATCATTGTTGATTGTGTATTGCTCCATAGAGAGGTAAACACCAAGTGGGTTCTTGGACTTGTAAATCCTAAGATGGTTTTATTTCATTGAACTTTATTGTGCTTCTTTAATTGATGTTTTAATTGAGTTCCATCCTTGGATGCTTCTGTATTGATTTTCCTCTAGAGTGACACCAGGGTTGAGAATCCATCTTGGTAATCCTTGTGGATGAGTAACACTCCATTAGGATTAGACAAAGAAAGGTTGGAGAATGTGGAGAGGGTGGATCGAGAAATAGCGGAACGTTCCCTTTCCCTTCCGGTGTGATTTATACTACCTCCACATTCTAAGAGTTCTTTGCGGTCATGATAGAGTGAAGTACTATGAGACAAACTCCACTCGGGCTTAGTTGTGTAAGTAACAGAGTGAAGTGTTGAAGTAATCCTTACTGCTGGGCTTAATTATGACTAGAGGTCTTTTTCCTGGACGAAAGGTTTAGATCTATATTAGAGAATAGGGTTTATCACTTGGAGCCCCTAGAGCTTTAAGCAACCTTGCACAGTGTGAGGCGTCGAGAGTATTCCTTTCTGTCAAGGTATAGTGTAGGGTTAGTCACTATTGATATTAGATTTGGGACCGTGTGTATTTGGATTTTTATGACTCATTAAACATCAGTTAGGAGGCATAATGATTAGTCTTGCACTTCAAACAATAGTCCTAGGGTGAGCAATATCCGGGTACCCCATTTTCTATCGATTGCCTCCTTATTTATATTGCACTTTCTTTTCTTTTCTTTATTTTTATTTGTATTGATATTAATCACACAACTCATCAATCATTTTCACAATACTTAAATAGCAATACTTGTGTTTCTGAGCACTATTCCCTGTGGACACGACTACCCACTCACTAGGGTGCTTTATTACTTCGATAACCCGTGCACTTACGGTACACACACACAAGGGCTTTATCAGGTGTTTGGCGCCATTGCTGGGGAATAGGCATTTTGGAAGCATTTTGCACTGTGCTATTTTATCTATTCATGACTTGTTCTATTTCACACTATCTTATTCTTCCGTTGTTCTGATTTATTTTTCTTTCTTTGGTTATAGCTCCAGGTTATGACCAGAGGAAATTCTTCGACATTGGTTGAAGATGATCTAAATATTGGAAGAAGAATTCATAGAAAGGGAAAAGAACCTATGCAAGAACAGTCATATCAAGGTGAAATAGAAGGTGAAGGGTCCGATAATATGGCTAAACAGCATAAGCAGCAGAGGACACTCTCTGATTATGCAAGACTTGTCGTTCTTGGCACGTAGTCTAGCATTGTGTGGCCACCAATTACAACTCATATTTTTGAGCTCAAGCCAGGCTTCATCTAGATGTTCCACCAGTCAGTACAGTTTAATTGTTTGGCCGATGAGGATCTATACAATCACATTGAGAACTTCTTGGAAGTGTGTGACATACTCAAGATTAATGATATCACAGATGATGCTAACAAGTTGACGACCTTTCCATTTACCTTGAAGGGGAGAGCAAAGCAATGGGTACATTCATTACATAGAGCATTTATCACTATATGAGAGGAGATGGTAGAAACTTTTCTTGCCCGATATTTCCCTCTCGAAAAATCTGCAAATCTTAGGAATGACATATCCTCTTTTGTGCAAATGGAATTGAAGTCTCTTTTTGAGACATGGGACAGGTTCAAGGATTTCCTGTAGAAATGTCCTCAGTATGGGTTCCCCGAGTAGATGATCATTCAAACTTTTTACAATGGTTTCAATGTAAGCAAAAAGCAGTTACTTGATGCTACAGTAGGAGATACCTTAGGAAGTAAGACCCTTGAATAAGCTCGACATCTCATTAAAGAAATGGCTATGAACAGTTATCAGTGGAACACATGAGATTGAAAGAAGATAGGCGGACTTCATGAGATCGATGCAGTCACATCATAGGCGCCCCAGGTTGAGTCATTGAGCAAGAAGTTAGACACTCTAACTTCCCCTAGAGTGGTGGTAGTGATGAGTTGGATTGGGTGTGGGGGAGGACATGCCCTATCTGATTGTCTAATTTCTATTTGTGGTACCACTTCCATGGAATAGGTTGATTTTGTAGGAAATGCAATGAGAGGCCAAGGAAACTCGTATAGCAATACCTATGATCTGGGGTGTAGGGGCCATCCAAACCTTTCTCAGAGTAATCAAGGGCAATAGAAGACTATTGCACCACCAGATTTCCAACAACAATAAGGCCCAAACAAGGAGAATCGAGTTTTAGGGTTCGAGATCTGGATGACCAATTTTTAGAGAAGGCTTTGACCAAGTTCATTCAATCGTTAGATACAAGATTTCAATCGGTCGAAGCCACACTTTGTGACCAAACTTTATCATTGCACAGCTTGGAGAACCAAGTGGGACAAATTATGAAGTCACTCTCAAAAAGACCTCAATGGAGTTTGCCTAGCAACATAGAGAACAATCAAAGAAAACATGTGAAAGCGATCACTTTGAGAAGTGGTCGTGAAGTTGAGAGTAAATTCCCTAGTAAGAAGACAAATGTTGAATCATCTGAGGTCGTGGAGGTTGAGGATAGAGCGAAAGAGAAGGAGGTGGCACCCCCACCTTACAAGCTAAGTTCGTAGGTCTATTCAAGAAGTTGCTCATCAACATCCCATTCATGGAGGCATTGCCTCAAATGCCTCGCTACGCAAAATTTCTCAAGGACCTCTTGACTAACAAGATAAAATTGGAGGAGAGTGTATCTGTGATTTTAGATGCTTCATGTTCTGTGGTATTGCAAAAGAATATACTGAACAAGAAGAAAGACCCCGGAAGCTTTATCATTCCTTGTAATATTGGTAACTTGGGTGAATATAAGGCATTGGCGGATTCAGGGCTTAGCATCAATGTCATGCCTTACACATTCTTTTAAAAGTTAGGCTTGGGAGAGGTTAGGCCCACTTGGATGACACTTCAATTGGCTGACTGAATAGTTAGACATCTGAGGAGCATCATTAAAGATGTACTTGTGAATGTTGACGAGTATATCTTTCCTATAGACTTTGTGGTGTTGGATGTTGATGAGGATGCCGAGGTTCCATTGATAATTGGGAGGCTATTCTTGCGCACTTTCAAAGTTCTTATTGACATGGACGGTGGCAAGTTAACATTAAGAGTTGGTGATGACAAGTTGACCTATCGCCTAGCCGAAGCCATGCGATGTTCTCTTGATTTTGATGATACGTTGTATTTTCTTAACACCATTGATGAGTTAATTGATGAATACGTGTCGGAAATGATGTGTCTAGACCCATTCGAGGGCTTTCTAGATCCAGAGGTGGAGAATGAAGAAGTTTTGACACTTGGTCTAGAGGACAAGTTGCTACCCCAGGGATCATGAAAATGATGATCTAAAAGATGAAGCGAGCAAGGAGACATCACAAGAAGTGGGCCAAGGCTAATGGGGATGTGCAAGCACGGTGTAAGGGTGATGAATCCTTGTGTGGTACCAAGCTTGATAACTCTCCCTCTACCTTGAACAATTATGTGTATCATGCTTTTAGGTTGTAGGTAAGAGGACAACCTTCATTTATGAGCTCCCGTGAGGTAAGGACATGTACATCAAGCTTAGTGATGTTAAATAAGTTCCTCTTGGAAAGCAACCCAAGTCTTTACTGTTTTTCTAGCTTTAGTTTAGTACTTGCATGAATAAGAGCTTTAGTGTTGGTGTCATTTTTTTAAATGCTTTTGCTACATTTTTCTCATCAGTTGATGGTGTTTTAGTGTGCTTTAATGTGATTGGCGAAGTTTCTAGGTCATTTGAGCATGTTTTCATGTTTCTCTAGTCAGTTCTTCATTATTTTTGTAGTCTTTGTATATGCATGAGTGTGCAAAAATTTTTCTGCGGAGTCTATAATTTTCTAAGACATCTAGAGAAGACACACGGCCATGTGTAATTTCCATACGGGCGTGTGTTTCTGTTCAGAGCTCATCCCTTGAGGACACAGGTGCGTGCGAATGCCCCCATGAGCAACCATGTGACAGTCACACGCCCGTGGGTAATTTCCACACCGGCATGTGAATCTCTGCAGAGTTCTCATACTACATCCCAATAAGACACAGGGGTGTGTGAATGCCCTGTGGATAACCTTGTGAATAACGCACGAGCGTAGGTAAATTTCACACGTCCGTGTAAAACTCTGCAGAGACTTCTCCATCCCGAGAGCACACAAGGGCTTGTGAGTGCCCCTGGGAGTACCCTTGTGAATATCCACATGCCTGTGTGGAATTTCCATAGGGGCATGTAAAACACTTAGTCAATTTCTCGGGAGGACAGAGAGGGCACAGGGGTGTGTGGTTGCCCCTGTGGATCGAACACACGGCAATGAGGAATTTCCACACGCCCGTATGGATGCATTCAAAGGCAAAGGAGGCTATCCTGAGAGCATACAAGGGCGTGTGTCTGACCTGTGGGTAACCTTGTGGGAGTCTGACAGGCGTGTGTAATTTCCACACACCCGTGTGGATGCACAGAACACCAAAGGGCGTGATTTTGTTTTTTAAAACTTACTCACGCCTCTTCATTATTTTACTCCCAAATGCTCAAAGAAAGCCTCTGTTAACTCTCTCGACCCCTCGCCGTCTATTTATAGAGCTTTTGAGTTGTTTTTCAACCGCATTGGTAGGGTTTCATTCATATTTCGTCGGTAAGCTTCTCTTTCTTTTTTCTTTGCCCAATCTTAACTTTGTTCCATTATTATGTTGATTCTGCATATATATCATGTTTAAGTGGTTGATGTATGCATTTAGAGTGATTTTAGACCTCATTTTTTATGTATTTTTGGGATTATTGCAACCTAGCCATGCGGCTTTTACACCCCGAAGATCCACACAGATGTGTGGAATTTTCACACGACTGTGTGGATTTCTGCAGTATTGATTTTTCAGCTTATTTGATCGATTCTTTTTCAATTCTTGTAGATATGACCATAAGAACAAAGAAAGTGGACGGCAAGCATCCCAGAGAGACTTCTCCTGAGCCAAAGCACATGGAGTTTGTGATTCCCAAGCATCAGGCTTGTTTTGAGAGATTGTTAAAGTTGAAGATTGGCCAATCTGGTTTCCCAGATTTGAGCGCTTTGAGAGAGATATAGTTGGAAGATGAGGTGGCCGATGAGGTTGAGAAGTTCCTCACCATGGGTAGTTGGCGCTAATTAATGTTTATTCAGAAGTCGGGGATTCGTATTCTCACACTGGAGGTCCTAGAGTTGTTTGAGTTTGATAGAGCATATAGTAGTTTCTCCAATATCGATGTTATTCCATTTAGAGCATTTGGGCACCACCACAGCATGAATGTGACGCAATTTGACTCCACAACGAGCCTACAAAGTGTTATGCGTATAGGGACAGTATGAGCCGGGGGTGTCCAAGGCCACACGCCTGTCTCGTCCATCATATAGATATATCCACGCTGTCCTCAGCTGATCGGTGAATGAACGTGGTGATAGCATGGTAGTATTGAGCAGACATAAGTTATTGTATTTATACTCCATGGTGCAGAGTGAGCCAATTCACCTTGGCCATATCCTGGCCGAGTATTTGCATCACCAGAGCTAGTACGCCAGAGTAGGGGTGATCTTCTCAGGCCCATACATCAGCAGACTCATCATCGGTATGGGTCTGGTGGACGCGATCAGGGTGGCTGAGAAGACGATTATACCATCTCCCCTCAGCTTGGAGACCATGCGTTTGATGGGCATGATCCGGAGGTATAGAGATGGAGTATACGTTATGATCATTGATAAGTGTCTAATTGTATGTATTTTAATATATGTATTTTATACACTTGGTATGAATTTTTGTAAGAATGGTTGCCCGTTTTGTGTTAATCATGTATTATTTGCATTGTAGGGCATGAAGGAGCCATGGAAAACACGAGGATATCATTTGGGCAGAAAAAGAGATGAAAACCATGTCTCAGCACTATAGTGTATTTCACAGTAGCATTGCACTGTTGCAAGAGTACTATAGCAGATGCATTATAGTAGTCATTGTAGCACCTAGATGACTTTCGAGCCAGAGAATGTTCTGGGTCATACGGCCTCAATACAGCCTAGGATTGACCTCGGGATTGATACTGTAGCATTGAAAGCATGAATTTTGATCGAAGTCTTTTGGCCTCTATGACCGCCTCATTTACCCTGGGATTGACCCTGGGATGGCTCGAATTTGGAGGATAAAAGCACATTTTCTAGGGTAATTGAGGGGACTTCTTCTTGGCCTTTTGGGCTACTGCCGCCACACTTTCTTGAGGCCTTCCTGCCATCTTCCGGCGATGATTCTTGTGGGAAACGAACACACATCATCACCAAGAAGAAGAGGAGCAAAGTAGGAGTTGGAGTGAAGATCTAAGCCACCATTGCATCACCACTTGAAGCTTCATCCATTCAATGGGAATACGACCTAGACGGGGTTTTCATTACTTCTTTTATGTTTTTGTCTTCCTTGTATGTTGTATAAGTATCCCTTATCATGAGGGATTAACTTATTGTTGTGTTTCGACTTGGATGAATCCTAGAGTTCATCTTGTTTAAGAACTTGGGATGTTTTTCTTCATTTAATTTGATGGTTATTTAAAATTCAATCTTTTGCGCTTTGATGCTTAGGAATTACATTCATGAGAAATCCGTAATTCTATTATGAGTTATATGTGTAGATATGACCTACTCATGAGTACTAAATATAGGAAAGATTGAAAGGGGATACTTGTGCCGACACACCGGGAGATCGGGTGTTGGTAACCCTTCATTGTTAGGTTTAAGCCGAAGAAGAGTAGTTTTACTCCTATTAGAGATTTCCTTGAACTTAATTCCATTATAGCTGTGTTGATCTGGAAGAGATTCCGATTGGCATTCGTATGGGATCAGGGGTTGGTCATTGAGAGATTGGGGTTAATCTACTCACGAAGTATCTAGTTCTCAACTATCGTCAATGCATCTTTAAACCATCCTAGTTTGGGCCTTAATGACAACCCTAGGTGGATTCGTTGTCCAAACACTTCCTTCTCATGCTTGATACTCCCTTGTTTGTTTACATCCGTGTGCTAGTTACCCGGCAATAGGATTAGCTTAAGTTAGTTTATTTGTTTGATTTTCTCTCCACTTATATTAATTCGTAGGCTATAAAGTAGATGAAAAGTGAGTAATAATACTTCCTTGGCCCCATGGAATAAGACCCCTATGTCACTCACAAGGTATTACTTGGCGATCCCGTACACTTGCGAGGAAGCAATCGAGTTTTTGGCGATGTTGCCGGGGACATTCAAGGAATATTAGGAAGCTTGTAATCTATTTCTCTATCCATTTTTCTTTGATTTGTACATATTAATCTTTGTACATATTTTTCATATTTTATTTAACTTTGTTTTTATTATATCCTCTTTTGTGCAAGGTATAATTTTCTTGGCAAATGTAAGGGGCTTGCAACTTGAGTGATTCTAACTCAATTTCGACCACTAAAGTTGATGCGGATGTTGATTATATTGAGGGGCAAAGAACTCAAGGAAACCCATGCAACACAACTTACAATCCGGGGTGGAAATACCACCCAAATTTTTCATTGAATCAAGGGCAACAACAAAATGTTTCACCCACTCAAGGTTCCCAAATGCAATAACCACCACAAGTTAAGAGATTTACTACAGAGGATGTGTTGGCAAAATTCATAATACATACTGAACAGAGATTTCAAAACATCGATACCAAATTTGATGCCCTCACCACAGAACTTCATGCCCTTAACGCCAAATATAATGCCTGATTTGAGGCCATCGATGGTACACTTTTGTTGGTGCAAGCTTCTCTTCACATGTTAGAGAGTCGGGTTGAACAATTAATTCAAGAACGAGCAATAGAACTCCCAACCACAAACAACAATGAAAAAGAAAAGAGATATGATGGAAGGGAGATGGATGAGAACTTTGGTGTATTGGAGGTGAAAAGGGCATAAGAAGTGGCACCAATATAACTTGAGCTTGCCCTTAGCATGGAAGTGACTCAAAACACCAAGCACAAAAGAGAATTATCCTGGACGACTGAAGATATGGGTAGGAGGTTAAAGCCATCCAATGACCCACCGATTCTAATGTTAGACATGTCCAAACCAAAACTTTTTCCTTGGAGGCCCAAATGATTTTTGTGGGCAATTAGTGGAAGATTGACAATGGTTGAAGAAGGAGATGTGGGTAGGAGGTTTACACCGTCCAAGGACCCACCCATGCCGAGTTTGAAATTTCTTCAACCTACCCTATAACCTTGGAGGCGAAAACGGTTTTTGAGGAAGCTCCAAGGAAATTAACCCAAGTTCAAGTTGCACAACTCCTGGCATAAACTTTTCCCATGGAGGCCGAAAGGTACCATGTTCATGGCATCCACAAGCTCATCATCTCGGAAGGTAATTATTTTCTTTCATGGCAGTAGCTATGCTACATATAGCTATGAGGAACACACCCTCTTCAAGCTCCCTTAAGGTAAGAAAGAGGTATGCCGAGCTAATAACGTTAAACAAGCGCTTCTTGCGAGGTAACCCAAGCTTCAATTTCTTTATTTTCTTCTTTTCGTATTTGTTAGTTAAGTGTAGATTGTGTTTTTGTTAAGTGTATTTGTGTTTCCTTTAAGTTTTTGTTGTGTGAATAAGTCCATGCTCGCATGCCTTGTGTATTTTTCTCGTCATCCTTTTCATTGAGGCCGTCTGCCCCATCCAGAATGTTTTAACTAGGGCATACGGCCTCAATAAGGCCCTTATTGAGGCCGTATGGACTGTAGCAAGAGTTATGCCTTAGCTTTTTGGCCATCCTTTCTCTTTCATTTTTCTTCTTCATCTTCACCCGATTTTTCCTCTTCTTTCTCCTTCATTCCTTGGCCAAAAACTCTCATTTCTTCTCCTAGATCATCTCCTAACCTCTTTGAGACTTCCATCTAATGGTTTTCCAAAGGTTTAACTCGAGTTTTCTCAAGGTTTCGTCGGTAAGCTCTTTGATGTCCTAGTTTTATCTTTTTTATTTTTCTTGGATTCTTAGAGTTTATTTATGGAATTTATCAAGTATTTGGCTTGTTTTTTGTGGTGTGATTGTTGTCGATAAAGTATCCCTTGAATTTATGTAATATTTTTTTGATTTTCATGTTTTTAGGGAGGTTCTTTCGAAGTGAATAGCACTCATATGGCCCCCATATGGCCGTATGGACACTATACGTCTTAATTTTCATTGTTTCTTCATCTCTTACACTACATTTTGAATTATATTGGATTCCTCTATGCTTGATTGGGTTTGTCTTGGTTTGTAGGAATATTGAGGATGGAGAAATTAACAACAACCATGGAGTTATGTTTACACCACACGGTTGACAACATTTTTGGAGAAGAAGACCATAGAACAAGATGTCATTTTGTGATGAGAAACCTAATTCTAAGGACAAGGACTAGCATGGACACATTGTCTTATTGTTTAGACTTTATTTTCTAGTTTTTTGTGTTCTCTTTGTGTTTCATCTTAATTTTTGCATGATTAGTCCCCATCTGTTCTTTGTAAATTTTTATGGAATGATGATGTCGCCTTTATGCCTTGCAGGGCATTAAGGGAGCTTGGTGAGCCCTTCTTCCATTTAGTGGAAGCCCGACCCGTCATGTATAACTCACTGTACATTATGTTCGGGTCATACCTCACCATTTGCACAAGATGAATCGGGGAAGTTCATTTTCACCCTCCTACATTATTTTCATTAATTATTCTTTTTTTCTACCATGCTTTTCATGATTAGTGTATATTGGGGGCAATGTACAACACTAGGTGTTGGGATCGGTGTATTTCATGTACTACGGCCATTGTTTGCATGCTAGTGTGACCCATGACGGCTTGTTCATTCTTGTGAGATTCTTATAGCATGGATTAATGATTAATGTGAGTTACATATTTGTTGTTGTACTCTATTGAGTCCTGTTTCACCTTTAATACTGTCTTGTGTACTGAATTTTTTTATCGATGCCCTGGGAATAGCCAACATGACTACTCTAACTCTCTTGTCTGCTTAACACATGATAAGTGCTTGTGTATTAGTAATACAAAGTATTCTTTTCTTATATTGAGCATTACTTTTCTCATATTTTATCGATTATACATGCGTATTTGTGTTCTTTTGTGCATTGATAAGTGCTTGTGTAATAGTAATATGAAGTATTATTTTCTTACAATGAGCATTACTTTTCTCAGATTTTATCGCTCATACATGTGTATTTGTATTAGTTTTGTGCATGTAGGGTTATGGAGACAATTATGGAAGAAAGAAACCAAAGTAGATCATGAATGCACTTTGTTGATAAAATCATGGAGTGACCAAATATGAAGAAAACAATTTATGCCTAAAGACACGTGATTGTGTGCCAACCTCCATGGTGTTCAAGCAAGTACATGGTTTAGAGAGGCACAAAGGCAGTCACATTCATGTATTCTGACTTGTGTAATGCAAGTAAGATCTTCATCAATGTGACTTTTATCGAACATGCAAAGCATGTATGTGTTCCCGTTCATGTGGCCTCGATGAAAGTGTGGATTAGGGAGTAATATAGCAGATCACTGTAGTAATTACTGTAGCAGTTATGACAAGGTCCCCTTGCGTATATCCCGCAAGTGCACGGGTTTGTCAAAGTAATAATCCCGGATGAGCGGTTATCGAATCCACAGGGAGTAGGGAGTAAAAACAGTTAATCCGCTTCTTAGCTATGTGAAAGATCAATAGTGATAAGTGTGACAATGATTCAATTCTCAAAAGTAAAAACAACAAGTAAGAGAGCACGAGTAAAGGAGGAGGTAAGGCAATCGATAAAGATGGGGTACTCATATAATGCTTCGCCTAGGATAATTGTTTTAAGTGTAAGAACCCTCTATTATGCTTCCTAATCAATACAATGGTGAGTCGTGGAAATCCTTAATTACATAGTCCCAAATCTAAGGTCAACTATGCCTAACTCTATACATGTTCCGGAGGAGAGATTAGATAACCTCTCAACCTCGCACTCGAATAGAGTTGCAAAGAGCTCTAGGGATTCCAAGTGATAAATCTCTTCCTAATTATGAACCTAACGCTTTGGTCCAGGTGGAAGGTCCCTAACCATGATTAAGCCCTAGATACTAAGATCACCTCAACGCTTCACTCCGTTTCACGCGCAACTAAGCCCCAGCGGAGGGTCATCCCTCAGACCATTCGCTCGATTATGGCCGTAAAGAACTCGAGGAACGGAGATGGAATCTATCACGTCGGAGGGGAAAAGGGACGCTCCTGTACCTCTCGACTCACCCTCTCAAACCTATCCAACCTAGCCTTGTCTAACGCTTATGGTGTGTCACTCACTCACAAGGTTACCAACAAGAACTCTCGACCCTAGTGTCACTCTAGGGGAAATGTTCATCCAATCAAGCATTCAAGGTTGGAACTCACAACAAACATCAATTAATTGAAAGCATAATAAAGAGATTCAATGAAACAAATACATCCTAGGGTTCACAAATACCCAAGTACCCACTAGGGGTTTAGCTCTCCATGGAGCTAAGTACAATCAAAGAAATAGAATGTAAAAGCAATGAATCCATAGAGAAACCCCCTCGATAGTCGTGTCGATGGTCTTATGGAAGTCCTCTACTCGTCGTCCAAGGATTCCCTTGTCCGGTATAGGATACGCCTCAACGGAAGCTCCCCTACCAACCTTCTTCCTCAGGAATGATGATGTTGGAGCCATATAACCTCTCCAAACCTTAGCCAATACCTCTCAAAACCCTAGCCGAAACCCTCTCTCAAGTTGGGGAAAAGATGGAGAAAAGAATGCCGAAATCGGGGCTGAATCGGGTTTAAATAGGGCTGGAATCGGGCGACCACACGGGCTTGTGGATTTTTCACACGCCCATGTGGAATTTCCACACAGGCGTGTATAATTTCCACACTCCCGTGTGGATTCTCCGAATTCCTGTTTTCTCATCCGGCTGTGAACAGTGCTGCTACAGTACTTTCGCTACAATGTTTCGGTACAGTACCTGGCCTAAAATACTTCCCGAGTCCATACTTTCATTGAGGTGACGCAAACGGGCAAACGTTCACGTCGTGGATCGCTTTGCTTCTTTAATGATGAACAAGTTGGTGGAGATCTTGTTCTATGTGCATAAGTCAGAATGCTTGAGTGTGACTGCCCTTGTGCCTCTCCAAATGGTTGTGCTAACTCAAATACGAGGAGATTGGCACACACACTAGCATCACACACCCGACCTATGTCTTCGGTTTTGAACCTTAGCAAGATTTCCTCCAAAATCAGTGCATTATGATCCACATTGGCTTCTTTACTTTATACTCAGCCTCACATCCCTACCTGCACAAAAGTAACATAAAAACACACATATTAATGTAAAAACCCGAGAAAAGTAATGCTCAACATAAGGAAAGAATGCTTCGCATTCACATCACACAAGCACTTATCAAACTCCCCCACACTTAAGCTTTTGCTTGTCCTCAAGCAAAAATTAAACATTCTGTGCATAGATGAAGGAAATATTGAAAGTGGTTGGCCTTAGGTTCACCAAAGTGTACGGAGAGAGCATTCTACAAGTAAGCGAAATTTCAACATTAAATACAAAAAATCA
Source organism: Dioscorea cayenensis subsp. rotundata (assembly GCF_009730915.1). Taxonomy (NCBI): domain Eukaryota; kingdom Viridiplantae; phylum Streptophyta; class Magnoliopsida; order Dioscoreales; family Dioscoreaceae; genus Dioscorea; species Dioscorea cayenensis. The sequence goes on from NC_052478.1 coordinate 18,161,625, forward strand.
AAGCTCTAGCTAAAAACTTGAATAAAAAAGGACAACAAACCCGAAATCGTGTACGTGTGTGAACTCACTCAAAACAACCCAAGGTATACTCCTCAAAGTTCTAAGTACAAGGGACTATTTATCTACAAAAGTGACAACAATTTCAAAGATGGTAGTAGCTTCACACATTCTCTAAGGTAGCCCTTTCCAAAGCGGCCGCTAAGGTGGCTTTCAAACTTTCAAGGTGGTAGCTCTTTCTACAGGAGTGGTAGCTTCCACTCATCCTATGAGATAGCTCTTTCTCTCATTAGGGCATAGCTAGTATCCGACTTATGAGCGTAGCTTCATACTTCATAGGTGGTAGCTCTTTCCACTCAACAAGCACAAATAAACAATAAAACTATTTTTTTTTCATTTTCCATTTTTTTTTATTTAACACAAGAAACAACTATAACTAGTCCCTTTAACATCGAACATGAGTTTCCAATAGAGTTTAAAGAGTGAGCAGTGCACTGAGTGTAAATCGGGTAAAAAAAAATCCTAGAAATTCAAGCAAGAACTAGAGCATGAAAACATTCAATGTTAAAATTTCTCCTAAACTCAAGAATACAATCATTGTAACTAAGGTGAACCGCCATTGGCTATGTGAGCACTTATATCAATCAAGAACAATAAAAAAGGATGTGTGCACTATGAAACTCCCCCCACACTTAAGTTGTACATTGTCCCCAATGTACACATTCAAGCTCACTCAAAATATATATTTATGAAGTGCAAATGTGGGAGAAGTAATTGAAACAATACTCCCCTGACTCCTAGTGTCGTATTTGGTGAAGATAATTCCTTGGGAGTAATGTTCCAACGGGTTGTGAAGCTCGCACGGCCAAGTGCCTTAGGACCTTGGCCGTGCCCATGACAATGTCTCAATTCCCAAGATGACAAGACCATCTGCACGCATACACGAGGGGGTTCAGTGAAGCTCAATATAAACATTATAACTCGAGTATATAAAAGATAAAGCAATGAATACAACTCGAACTGCAAAATGAAAATAAAATCAGAAGGAGAATCCTTTCTGAGTGAACAAGTCTAAAATAAAATGCAAAATAAAGAAAATGCAGAAAAATAAAGTCAAATGTCGGTGTCACGCTCTATCGGCTCCTCTGCTGCTGCTGGTGGTGGAGAGGCATATGGTTGATCCTGTGGTGCTAGAATAGGTTATGGGGATGCTGGAGGTGCCGAGGGAGCCTGAGGAGTCCTCGGACGCAAGACAAATGATGAGGCGACGTCTCGTTCTAAGATCTGCTGTAATACGTCGAAAAGTGCCATGAACTCTGTGTAATGAGTGACCTGCGTAACCCAAATCTCGGCAATCTCTGCTCGAACCTCAGCCACCTCTTCCCGTATCACTCCACCACATTCTCGAGCCTTTCAAAGCGATCATTGGCTCGAGATGGTGAAAACATACGCACGGGGGGTGCGTCCTCTGCCGCCGGAGGTGCCTCGGTCTCCATCGGTACTGACTGAGGCTCGTCACCTATATCCTCTAATGGTATATTTAGCACATAAACACCATTTCGATATTTACTGACCAAACCCATGAGCCTCATTGTCTCTAACCCAAGTGGTGCTGGTATTATCGTCTTCTCGGCTCCGCTGATTGTGTCTCACAGACCCATCCCCAAAATGAGTCCAATAATGTATGGACCCGAGAAAATGACGACTAGTCTAGGATACTGTCCTTGATGCTTCAAATACTCCGCTAAAATGTGCCCCAGATAGATCGGCTCGTTCCGAACCATGGAGTATAAGTACATAAGTTCTTGCTTGTTTATGACTCCCGTGCTATCACCGCGACCATTCACTGACTTGCTTATGATGGCGTGATAAACATGAGGCCTTAGACACTCTTGGTTCATATCGCCCCTTACCACATAGTATTTTATACGCCTCCTTGGGAGATAAACCCGACATGTCAATTGGAAGACTCTCATACTCCTCAGTTTCAATATACTCTTCATCGTATAGACCAAGTCTAGTGGAGAACTATGTGACGCTCATACTATGATGTTGCCCAAAAGCTCTGAACTGAATAACGCTGTCACTATCAAAATGAGCATAAGAGCGGTCGAACTCAAATTAAGCAAGCACCTCTAAAGTGAGTGAGCGGATAGAAGGGTCATGAATATTTAATAACTTGTGCCAACTACCGACCAATAATAGTTTTTCGACCTCATTAGCCATGTCATCTGCTAGTTACGCCTTCCTGAGTGACCCAACATCTGGGATTCGCATTTGACCAAACTTAAGCTTCTCTAACCGCTCAAACCGAGCTCGATGCGCAGGAAGTGTGAATTCCATGACTTCCGGCTCAAGGGTAGGCCCTCTAGGATGCTTAGCAACTGTCTTCTTCGATCTGGTGGCCCTACCTGCATGTATTAGAAAAAGAAAATCAATAAATTTCATTCAGACTGCAAGAAAATAACAACACACGGCCGTGCGGAAATTTCACACGCCCGTGTGGATTCACACGGCATGGAAAACATACGGCCCTTGTAGCCATTCTTCCAGCTACACCCCTATCTCACTTCCAGATCTTCTCCAAAAACAAATCATAACCATTTTAGTAAGAAACCGATGTGCATTATCCATTTTAATCGCAAGTAATCAGCTAGACTCAAAGGAAGTCAGTGATGAGAGGAAACAAAGGCTTACCGACAAGTTGAAGCTAAACACCCCTACAATCCACACAATGCACAATCAATCGATTCAAAGACAACAATAGGAGGACAGGAGAATGTCGAAAAATGTTCTTTGGGCGGCTTAGGGTCAGCTGAGGAACAAGGTGTGTCCAATGTATTGGGAGAGCAGACATTCTTTTAATTCCTAGAGATCCACATGGGCGTGCGGGAATCACCCACGCCCGTGCACCCTCAAATGAAGGTGTCACAGGGGCAGACACACGCCCCTATGGCTTTGCTGGATATCTGAGAAAAATCGCTAAGTTTTTTACACGCCCTTGCAGAAATTCCTCACGGCCGTGGGCATTCACAGGCCCAGCTCACAGGGGCACCACCATGCCCCTGTGTCTTCTCGGGATGAATAGGGCTCCTCTGCAGAGTTTCACACGGGCGTGCGGAAATTACCCACGCCCGTGCACTTGTCACAAGGTCGCCCACTAGGGCGAGTTCACGCCCCTGTGTGCTCTCAGGATAATCGGGCAAGCTCTGCAGGAATTCACATGCCCGTACGGAAATTACCCATGGGCATGCGATATTCGCATGGTCATTCACAGGGGAAGCCGCACGCCCCTATGCCTTCTCTGGATGAGCTCGCAATACAAATCCACTGGCATGCAAAAATTCCACACGCCCGTGCGTGTTCACTGGATGCCTTAGAAAAACATGCATGCTCTGCAGAAAGTTTCTGAACATGTTTACACGCTAAGAGCCTGGCCTAGTATGCAAGTTTTACCAGTGAAAAACATGGAATAAAGCTCAAACGACACAACTTCGTCAGTTCCACATGAAAACACAAGATGAATACACAAAGCTCGCAAGAAGATCTCAGCAAAAGTATCTAAAAATCAAGACACAAACACTTAACAAATTATTCATGAAAACAAACTAAACTAGAAGATAAGAAATAGTAAACACTTGGGTTGCCTCCCAAAAAGCGCTTATTTAACGTCACTAAGCTTGACGTACCTTGCCTTACCTCACCGGGGTTCATGGAGGAAGAATACTTCTCTATTGTCACTACAAATCTCTCCGCCATAGTATGGTTTCAACCTATATCCATTCACCTTGAATGTGCCCTTCTCCGGATGGTTAATTTCAATGGCTCCATGAGGTGAAACTTTGGTTATGGTATACGGACCAGACCACCTTTATTTGAGTTTCCCCGGGAATAAATGTAAGCAAGAGTTGAATAATAACACCTGACCTCCTGCTTTGAAGTCCTTCGGAGTCTTAATATCCTTGTTATGCTACTTCCGAATTCTTTCCTTATATATCCTTGCATTCTCATATGCCTTCATCCTCCATTAGTCTAGCTCGTTGAGATGTAATATTCGTTGCTCTCCAGATTTGCGCAAGTCAAAATTCATCATTTTAATTGCCCAATATGCTTTCTGGTCTAATACCACCGGTAAATGGCAAGATTTTCCATAAACTAAATTATAGGGAGTGGTCCCTATTGGGGTTTTGTATGCTGTTCTATGAGCCCAAAGTATGTCATCTAACCTTTTGGACCAATCTCGTTTCCCTTGCTCCACTGATTTGGTTAAGATTCTCTTGAGCTCTCTGTTTGTAACCTCCACTTGGCCACTCGTTTGCGGATGGTAAGGAGTAGCAATACGATGATGAACTCCATAACGCTTTAACACTTTCGCCAATTGTGTGTTACAAAAATGGGTTCCCCGATCGCTAATGATAATTCTTGGAGTTCCAAATCGAGTAAATAACTTCTTCAAAAACTTCACCACTGTTCTTGCATCATTAGTTGGAAGAGCCTGGGCTTTCACCCACTTGGAAACATAATCAACTGCTACCAGAATGTATTGATTGCCATTGGATTTTGGAAATGGTCCCATGAAACAATTCCCCATACATCAAACACCTCACAAAATTGCATTGGATTTTGAGGCATCTCGTCCCTTCGTGATAAGTTTCCAGCCCATTGACAACTATCACATCAAAAAATGAATTGATGAACATCTTAGAATAAGGTCGGCCAATAGAACCCAGCGGCTAAAACCTTCTCTGCAGTTCGACTTGATGCATAATGCCCCCCCCCCCACTGGGCCTGAATGACAATGCGCAATGATGTTCCAACCTTCCTCCCCAGAAACACACCTTCGCACCACCTGATCTGCACAAATACGGAACATGTAAGGATCTTCCCAGAAAAAATTCTTAAGGTCACTGAAAAATTTCTTCTTCTGTTGAAAGCTTAAACCCTGCTTCCATATCCTTCCTGACAGATAATTCGCAAAATCTGTGAACCATGGAGTATCTCTTGATTATGAATTCTGTACCACATACATATGCTCTTCAGGGAAGAAATCATTAATTTCCTTGCTCGCCGGTTCTTGCCCCTCACAATCTTCTAATCTCGACAGATGATCTGCAACCACATTCTCTGTCCCCTTTTTATCTTTTATTTCCATATCAAATTCTTGCAACAACAATATCCACCGAATCAATCTCGGCTTCGCATCTGTCTTGTTCATGAGATAACGGAGTACATAATGATCTGTGAACACTGTGACATTAGATAGGATGAGATATGGTTTGAATTTATCGAAAGCAAGTACTACTGCTAATAATTCCTTTTCAGTAGTAGTGTAATTCTCTTGTGCACTTGTGAGTGTCTTGCTAGCATAATAGATCGGTTGAAATTGCTTATTTCTCCTCTGACCCATGACCGCTCCCACTGCATAATCACTAGCATCACACATTATTTCCAACGGTTCATCCCACTTCGGTGTTGTCAGGATTGGTGCCTGCACTAACTTTTCTTTTAGCACATTAAATGCATTCAGACAGTTGTTTCCGAAATAAAAAGGGGTATCCTTCTCCAAGAGTTCGGTCAATGGTTGGGAGATCTTCGAAAAGTCCTTAATGAACCTTCTGTAAAAACCTGCATGACCCAAGAAACTGCGGATACCTTTCACATTCGTAGGTGGAGGAAGCTTTTCAATTACCTCAATCTTCGCCTTATCCACCTCCATACCTGCCTGGAAAATCTTATGTCCAAGGACAATGCCTTCTTGCACCATAAAGTGATACTTCTCCCAGTTGAGGATGAGATTCGTCTCTTCACATCTCATTAATAATCTTTCCAAATTATTTAAGAAAGCATCGAAAAAGTCCCCGAACATTGAAAAATCATCCATGAAAACTTCCATAATATCTTCGAGAAAGTCATAAAAAATGGCAGTCATGCAGCGCTGGAATGTTGCAGGAGCGTTACACAACCCGAAAGGCATTTTTCTATAAGCAAAAGTACCATAAGGGAAAGTAAATGTGGTTTTCTCCTGATCTTCTGGGGCTATTGGGATTTGGAAATATCCCGACATGCCATGAAGGAAATAGTAGAAATGACGCCCCGCTAGTCGTTCCAACATTTGGTCAATAAATGGTAAAGGAAAATGATCTTTCCGAGTGACGTCATTCAGTCTTCTATAGTTAATGCAAACTCGCCAACCAGTAACTGTCCTAGTTGGGATTGACTCATTCTTTTCATTCTTTACTACTGCCATTCCTCCTTTTTTTGGGATAACTTGGGTCGGGCTCACCCACTTGCTGTCGGATATGGGGTAGATGATTCCTGCATCCAAAAGTTTTATTACCTCCGCTTTGACAACCTCCTTCATATTCGGGTTCAATCTTCGCTGAGGTTGGATCACAAATTTGTTGTCATCCTCCATTTGGATCGTATGAGTGTAGAATGATGGGTTTATACGATTAATGTCGGAGATCTTCCATGCAATAGCTGATTTGTGCTTTTTTAACATGCTAACAAGCTTATCCTTTTGCTCCGCAGACAAGTTTGAAGCTATAATCACAGGGAGTTTAGAGTCCTCCATTAAGAATGCATATTCCAAATATGCTGGAAGAGTTTTAAGCTCAAGTTCTGGTGGTTCAACAATTGATGGGCGCAAGCTGCCCTCCTTCAATCTATCAATCTCCTCGAAATCATTTTCATCATGTTCACAGTTATTCACCTCTTCTTCCACTTGGGTACCTATTTCTTTATAATCTGCAATGGATATCAACGTGTCCATTCCACATAGTTCTACTTTTGAAATAGCAACTCCCACTGAAAAGAGTTCTTACCTTTGGTCTTGATAGGAAGAATCAAACTGAGCAAGGATTATTTCTACACTTTCCTCCAACTGATCACTCATTGACACAGACGTGGATCTCTCAAACTGCTTTATCACATTATCTAATTCACAGTTTTGCCCTTGAATCCTGGCGATGTACTCTTCAGCTGATTCTTCTACTGGCTGTTTAGTTGTATACTGCTCATGATGAGAATAACATGGTATGTCGTGCAATGGAACTGTTTGAACTTTCTGCTCCACGTTTTCAACCATCCTCATGATAGTGTCAAATGACTCAAACATGTTAATCATTTTCTGCAATCAAAAAGAAATAAGGAAAAGTCAGAAAAATGATAGAATAAGAAGAGATGAAATAGAATGTATGGTGAAATAGCTAAGAAAACAAAGTGTAAAGTATCTCTAAACACCTACTCCCCGGCAACGGCGCCAAAAACTTGACAAGGTCTCCTTGCGTATATCCCGCAAGTGCACGGGTTTGTCGAAGTAATAATCCCGGATGAGCGGGTATCGAATCCACTGGGAGTAGGGAGTAAAAACACTTAATCTGCTTCTTAGCTATGTGAAAGATCAATAGTGATAAGTGTGACAATGATTCAATTCTCAAAAGTAAAAGCAACAAGTAAGATAGCACGAGTAAAGGAGGAGGTAAGGCAATCGATAAAGATGGGGTACTCAGATAATGCTCTGCCTAGGATAATTGTTTCAAGTGCAAGAACCCTCTATTATGCTTCCTAATAATGCAATGGTGAGTCATGGAAATCCTTAATTACATAGTCCCAAATCTAAGGTCAACTATGCCTAACTCTATACATGTCCCGGAGGAGAGATTAGATAACCTCTTAACCTCGCACTCGAATAGAGTTGCAAAGAGCTCTAGGGATTCCAAGTGATAAATCTCTTCCTAATTATAGACCTAACCCTTTGGTCCAGGTGGAAGGTCCCTAACCACAATTAAGCCCTAGATACTAAGATCAACTCAATGCTTCACTCTGTTGCACGCGCAACTAAGCCCCAGCGGAGGGTCATCCCTTAGACCATTCGCTCGATTATGGCCGCAAAGAACTCGAGGAACACAGATAGAATCTATCACGTCGGAGGGGAAAGGGGACGCTCCTGTACCTCTCGACTCACCCTCTCAACACTCTCCAACCTAGCTTTGTCTAACGCTCGTGGTGTGTCACTCACTCACAAGGTTACCAACAAGAACTCTCAACCCTAGTGTCACTCTAAGGGAAATGTTCATCCAATCAAGCATTCAAGGTTGGAACTCACAACAAACATCAATTAATTGAAAGCATAATAAAGAGATTCAATGAAACAAATACATCCTAGGGTTCACAAATACCCAAGTACCCACTAGGGGTTTAGCTCTCAATGGAGCTAAGTACAATAAAATAAATAGAATGTAAAAGTAATGAATCCATAGAGAAACCCCCTCGATAGTCATGTCGATGGTCTTGTGGAAAGTCCTCTACTCGTCGTCCAAGGATTCCCTTATTCGGTATAGGATACGCCTCGACGGAAGCTCCCCTACCAACCTTCTTCCTCAGGAATGACTGATAAGTGCTTGTGCGATATGAATACAAAGCGTTCATTCCTTATGTTGAGCATTACTTTTCTCAGGTTTTTACATTAATATGTGTGTTTTTATGTTACTTTTATGCAGGTAGGGTTGTGAGGCCGGGTATAAAGGAAATAGGCCAATGTGGATCATAATGCACCTATTTTGGAGGAGATCTTGCTAAGGTTCAAACGCGAAGACATAGGTCAGGTGTGAGATGCTAGAGTGTGTGCCAACCTCCTCGTATTCGAGTGAGCACATTCATTTGGAGGGGCACGAAGGCAGCCACACTCGAGCATTCTGATTTATGCATATAAGAACAAGAGATCCACCAACGTGTACATCATTGAAGAAGCAAGTGATTCACAACGTAAACGCGTGCCCGTTTGCGTTACCCCAATGAAAGTATGGAATTCGGGAGTATTTCTGCCAGAGTACTATAGAAGGTTAACGTAGCAAAACACTGTAGCAAATACTGTAGTAGCCCGGCCGAGAAATCAGAGAAACAGAGAATCCACACGGGCGTGTGGAAATTATCCACGCCCGTGTGGAAATTCCACAGGGGCGTGTGACATCATACACGCCCATGTAGGCGCCCGATTCTAGCCCTATTTAAAGCCGATTTCAGCCCCGATTTCAGTATTCTTTTCTCCATCTTTTCCCCAACTGGTGAGAGGGTTTCGGCTAGGGTTTCGAGGGGTATTCGCCAAGGTTTTGGAGAGGTTCTATGGCTCCGACATCGTGATTCCATTAGGAAGAAGGTTGGTAGGAGAGCTTCGATCGAGGCGTATCCTATACTGGACGAAGGAATCCTTGGACGACGAGTAGAGGACTTTCCACAAGACCATCGACACGACCATCGAGGGTGTTTCTTTATGGATTCATTGCTTTTACATTCGATTTCTTTGATTGTACTAAGCTCAATGGAGAGCTAAACCCCTTGTGGGTACTTTGGTGATTGTGAACCCTAGATTTATTCGTTTCATTGAACTTCTTTATTATGCTTTCAATAAATTGATGTTTATTGTGAGTTCCAACCTTGAATGCTTGATTGTATGAACATTTCCCCTAGAGTGACACTAGGGTTGAGAGTTCTTGTTGGTAACCTTGTGAGTGAGTGACACACCACGAGCGTTAGACAAAGCTAGGTTGGAGAGGGTTGAGAGGGTGAGTCGAGAGGTACAGGAGCGTCCCCTTTCCCCTCCGACGTGATAGATTCTATCTCTGTTCCTTGAGTTCTTTGCGGCCATAATAGAGTGAATGGTCTAAGGGATGAACCTTCGCTGGGGCCTAGTTGCGCGTGCAATGGAGTGAAGCGTTGAGGGGATCTTAGTATCTAGGGCTTAATTGTGGCTAGGGACCTTCCGCCTGGACCAAAGGGTTAGGTATATAACTAGGAAGTGATTTATCACATGGAATCCCTAGAGCCCATTGCAACTTTGTTCGAGTGCGAGGTTGAAGGGTTACTTAATCTCTCCTCCGGGACATGAATAGAGTTTGGCATAGTTGACCTTAGATTTGGGACTATGTATGTAAGGATTTCCACGACTCACCATTTCATTGATTAGGAAGCATAATAGAGAGTTCTTGCACTTGAAGCGATTATCCTAGGTGAAGCATCATCCGAGTACCCCATCTTTATCGATGGCCTTGCCTCCTCCTTACTTTTGCTCTCTTACTTGTTGCTTTTAATTGTTGAGAATTGAATCATTATCATACTTATCATTGTTGATACTCCACATAGCTAAGAATCGAATTAAGTGTCTTTACTCCCTACTCCCTGTGGATTCGACCCCGCTCACCCGGGATTATTACTTCGACAAACCCGTGCACTTGCGGGATATAAGCAAGGGGTACTTGTCAAGTTTTTGGCGCCGTTGCCGGGGAGCTAGGCGTTTAGAGATACTTTACACTTTGTTTTCTTAGCTATTTGACTACACATTCTATTTCATATCTTCTTATTCTATCATCGTTCTGATTTTCTTTTTCTTTACTTTTGGTGCAGCTCTAGGTTATGACCCGAGGGAATCCATCAATATTGATTGAAGGAGACCCTGAGCTTGAACGGACACTTCGAAGGAAAGGGAAAGAACCTGTACAAGAACAGCCTAATCCAGCTGATTTGGAAGTAGAAGGATCTGACAACATGGCAGAACAAAATAAGCAACAACGGACACTATCCGATTATGCTAGACCTTCAGTGTTGGGGACACAATCGAGTATTGTGCGTCCCCCAATCACAGCTCAGAATTTCGAGCTAAAGCATGCATTCATCCATATGCTGCAGCAGTCCGCACAATTCAACGGTTTGGCCGATGAGGATCTAAACAGTCACATAAAGAGCTTCCTCGAGGTGTGTGACATGCTGAAGATAAATGGTGTAATGGATGATGCCATCAAATTGAGAGCCTTCCGATTTTCCTTAAAGGGGAAAGCAAAGCAGTGGATACACTCATTACCTAGGGTATCAATCACTACATGGGAGGAGATGGTAGAAGCTTTTCTAGCCCGTTATTTCCCTCCTGGAAAATCAGCAAAGCTTAGGAATGAGATCTCATCCTTTATGCAGTTGGAATTGGAGTCTCTATTTGAGACATGGGAAAGGTTCAAGGAACTCCTGCCCAAGTGTCCGCAACACGGATTCCCGGAGTGGATGATTGTTCAAACCTTCTACAATGGTTTGAACCTGAGTACAAGGCAATTCTTGGATGCGGCGGCAAGAGGTACCTTAGGTAGCAAGACCACCGATGAGGTACGTCAATTGATTAAGGAAATGGAGTTAAATAGCTACCAGTGGAACGCTAGGGAAAAGAAAAAGGTGGCCGGTCTCCATGAAATTGATGCGGTAACTTCATTGGCGGCCCAAGTGGAGAGTTTGAGTAAGAAGCTAGATCTTATAGCTTCGAATAGAGTTGCGGCCGTGACAAATTGTACCGGTTGTGGTGGAAGACATGCTCCTTCCGATTGCCTAATCATCATAGGTGATGTTTCTTCAGTTGAGAATGTTGACTTTGTAGGTAATGGAATGAGACCTCAAGGGATTCCATACAGCAACACCTATAATTCAGGTTGGAAGAATCATCCCAACTTTTCATGGAGTAATCAAGGACCACAGATGACCATGGGGCCATCGGGGTTCCAACAACAACAAGCACCTCAAGTGGAAAACAGAATTTTAGGCTTGGAAACCAGAATGACGGATTAGGAGAAGCACTTGGCTAGATTTATTCAATCGGCAAATACAAGGTTTGAATCAGTCGAGGCTATACTTCACAACCACACCGCCTCCTTGCACAACCTTGAAAATCAAGTGGGGAAAATTGTGAAATCTCTTTCCGAAAGGCCACATGAAAGTTTACCAAGCAACACGGAAACAAACCCGAGAGAACATGTGAAGGTGATCGCTTTGAGAAGCGGTCATGAGGTTGAAGGGTGGCTTCCGAGTGAGAAGCCGAAAGAACACGCACCCGAGGTCATAGAGGTTGAGAAGGGAGCAAACAAAGAGAAAGAGGTGGCACCCCCATCTTTCAAGCCAGGAATCCCTTGTCCCTCTAGATTAAAGAATAACCAAGGGGATGACTAGTATAAGAAGTTCCTAAGTTTGTTCAAGCAACTCCACATCAACATTCCTTTTGTTGAGGCTTTGGCTCAAATGCCTAAGTATGCGAAGTTCCTGAAAGACCTATTGACCAACAAGAGGAAATTGGAGGAGAGTGCTTCAGTGGTCCTTGATGCTTCATGCTCGGCGGTGTTGCAAAAGAACATGCCAAACAAGAAGAAAGACCCGGGAAGCTTCATTATTCCGTGTAACATCGGCAACTTAGGTGAGGAAATGGCATTGGCGGATTCAGTGGCAAGTATCAACGTCATGCCATATACTTTCTTCCAAAGGCTAGGCTTGGGTGAGCCTAGGCTTACTCGGATGACTTTACAATTGGCGGACCGAACGATACGACATCCGAGTGGCATCATTGAAGACGTGTTTGTCAAGGTGGACAAGTATATTTTTCCGGTTGACTTTGTTGTGCTAGATGTTGATGAGGATGCAGATGTACCCTTGATACTTAGGAGACCGTTCTTGCAGACTTCCAAAGCATTGATTGACATGGACGACGGAGAGCTCACGTTGAGAGTCAGAGATGATAAGCTCACTTACCGCCTTGCTGAAGCCATGCGGCATTCTCTCGATTTTGATGACACTTTGTATTTTCTAGACACTACTGATGAGATTTTTGATGAATATATACAGAAAATGTTCAACCCAGATCCGTATGAAGGTTTGTTCGACCAAGAGGAGAGCAATGAAGAAGTAATGATGCTTGGTTCGACTGGAGAGGAAACATCTACCCCAGGAATCTTGAAGAAGGTGCTCCGGAAAATGAAGAGGGCTCGAAGACGCCACCGAAAACGCCCCAAGACTGTTGGAGATGTACATGAGCCAAGAAAGTTGGACGAACCATTGTTAGGTGGTCCGAAGCCCTATAGTGCACCCTCTACCCTCAAGAGACTTTGCTCATCATGCTTTCAAGTTATGGGTAAGAGGGACACCTTCATTCATGAGCCACCGTGAGGTAAGAAAGATACGCCAAGCTTAGTGACGTTAAACAAGCACTTCTTGGGAGGCAACCCAAGTGTTTACTATTTTTTCGTACTTTTAGTTTAGTTTGTTTGCATGAATAAATTGTTAAGTGTTGGTGTTTCAATTTTTGAGTGCTTGTGCTGCGATTTTATTGTGGGTTTCTAAAAGAATTCATTGTATGTTTTGTTGAGAATTGGCGAAGTTTGGTCGTTTGATTTCTATTTTGTGTTTTTATCTGGTATATGTTGCACAATTGGGCAGGCTCTGAGTGTGTAAACATGTTCAGACTAGTTTTGCAGAGCCTGCAGGTTTTTCTAAGTCATCCAGAGAAAACACACGGGCGTGTGGAAATTCTACACGCTCGTGGGTGTGTACTGTGAACTCTTCCAGAGAGGGCACAGGGGCGTGCGGCTGCCCTTGTGGACGACCATGCGACTGGCGCACGCCCGTGGGTAATTTCCACACGGGCATGTGCCTTTCTGTAAAGTTGGGCAGATTTTCCCGAGAACACATAGGGGCGTAGACTCGCCCCTGTGGGTGACCTTGTGAACCACGCACGGGCGTGGGTAATTTCCGCACGCCGTGCGAAACTCTGCAGGTTGCTCCCTCCATCCCGAGAAAACACAGGGGCGTGCGGCCGCCCCTGTGAGTTGAGGCATGTGAATGCCCACGCCCGTGGGGAATTTCCGCACGGGCGTGTGGGCGACTTGATATTTTTCTCAAATAACCAGGGAAGCCACAAGGGCGTGCGTCTGCCCCTGTGGGTCTGGCGCACAGGCGTGGGTATTTTCCACACGCCCATGTGAGATCAGTCAGAGTCAAAGGAGCGTTTTCCCGAGAAAGCACAGGAACGTGTATACGCCCCTGTGGCGCTCTCGAAGTAAGGCGCACGGGCGTGAGTAATTTCCACACGCCCGTGGGGATACACAGAATTCCAAGAGACGCGATTTTCTCCTTAAAAACCTTGTGATCCGTCTCATTCTTCATCTCCAGTCGCTGGAAAACGGTTCCCGATTATCTTTCCGACCCTTCGTCGCTATTTGGAGGAATTTTCTTCGCTAATCTTACCGAATTTCAGACGTTTTCATATTCATCTCTTCGGTAATCCTTTTATCCTCTTTTCTTCACCAATTATGGTTTTTCACGGGTTGAATGCTTTTAAATGCGAGTTTTCATGCATGATGGATGTGTAGTAAGCATTTAGAAGTGGTTTTACGATTGAATTGTTAAGATTTTTTGTGTACCCGTGCGAGAGTTTCACGCTCTGCAGAGCCACACAGGCGTGGGTAATATCCACAGGCCCGTGTGGAATTTTGCAGTATATTGCTTCTGAGATTTTTTTCTGTTTTCGTCTTCTGCACTCCAGCTATGGCACCTCGAGCGAAGAAGAACGAAGTTAAGCGCCTCAGACTTACTTCACCTGAGCCGATACATATGGAATTCTCGAACCCCGAGCATCAGGCTCGCTTCGAGAGACTTTCAGCACTCGGGTTTGGTCAGACTTGCTTTGCGGATGTACAAGTGCTTCAACAGATTTAGCAGGGTGATAAGGTGATTAATGAGATTGATGAGATGCTGGCAGTGGGAAGCTGGAGGAGGCTGCTGACAATTAGTGAACCAGCTTACCGCACACTTACGCTAGAGGTTTTAGCATCCTTTGAGTTTCGATTGCTACATGGGAAAGTTGACACTACAGAGGCGATACAGTTTCAGGCATTCGGACATCCATTCTCTATGAGCATCACTGAGTTTTTGATTAGGACGGGCCTGTACGATTTCGCTTATACAGGTACCGTGGAGTATGGCCGACTACTAGTAGATTTTCTAGTGTCAGTCACCCCATATCATGCATACAGGATTTTGTGTGGGCGTGGGAAGTATGAACCGGGATTATCGAAGGCTTCTAGTTTGTCCTGGTTCAGTTACAGATACATACACACAATCATCAGCAGGTCTGTGACAGGTCGAGCAGATAACACAGCCGCTTTGACCAGACTGGATCTGCTTTTCTTATACTCCATGGCTCGCAATGTTCCACTTCACTTAGGGTGCATTCTAGCAGATATTTTGCAGTACCAGGGTCGTTCGACGAGAGTGGGTCTACTATTTGCGGGCCCTTATATCACCAGACTCATTCTAGGAATGGGTTTGGGCGACGCTCTACGTGGTGCTGAGAGGACAGTTGTGCCCACCGCTCTTACGTTCGATACGATCATGATGATGGGGTTGGTACGGAGGTTTGGGCCAGGGGTTTATATTCTCACTCCAACTACCGCTGAGACCACCAGAAGCGAAGGAGATACTACAGGGGGTGTCCAGCAGACTCCTCCATCTTCTGTAGCACCTGGTATTCAAGCCAATGATCGTATCGAGAGGCTGCAGAACGATGGTAGAAAGATTCGGACTGAGATAGAGGAGCTCTGGGCTTTGCAGTCGGCTCAGTACACAGATCTTATGGCCCGATTCGATTTCCTTTGAGATCTCCTGAGACCCGGATCATCAGTGCCTCCAGCACCTCCATCCTCGACCCCAGTACCAGAGGACCCACTATATGCTTCCACTTCAGCAGCAGCAGCAGCGTAGCCCGAGAGCGACTTCGACACTTGACCTTTCTTTTACTTCCATGCATTTTACTTTATCTTATTTTCTTGTTTTTAGACTTGTTCACTCAGAAAGGATTTTCCTTCTGAGTTTATGTTATTTTGCATTATCGAGTTGTATTCATTACTTCATCTTTTATACACTCGAGTTATTTTTGTTTTTCTTGAGCTTCACTGGACCCCCTCGTGTATGCGTGCAGATGGTCTTGTCTTCTTGGAAATTGAGACTTAGTCATGGGCACGGCCAAGGTGCTTTGGCACTTGGCGGTGCGAGCTTCACAACCCGTTGGAACACTACTCCCAATGAATTAGCTTTATCAAACGCAACACTAGGAGTCAGGGGAGTATTGTTTTGATTGCTTCTCCCACATCTATTTTTTGGATGATATATTTTGAGTGAGCTTGCATGTGTACATTGAGGACAATGTACAATGGCGGTTCACCTTAGTTGCAATGTTTGTATTCTTAAGTCTAGGAGAATTGTTAACATTGAATGTTTTTCATGCTCTAGTTCTTGCTTGAATATTTTAGGAATTTTTGCCCGATTTACACTTAGTGCACTACTCATTCTTTGAACTCTATTGGAAACTCATGTTTGTGGTTAAAGGGATTAGTTAGGTTTACTTCTTTTTTTTTAAAAAAAAAATGGAAAAATGAAAAGAAGGAACAAAATAGTCTTTTGTTTATTTGTATTTGTTGGGTGGAAAGAGCTACCACCTATGAAGTATGAAGCTACTCTCACAAGTCAGATACTAGTTATGCCCTAATGAGAGAAAGAGCTATCTCATAGGATGAGTGAAAGCTACCACCCGGGTAGAAAGAGCTACCACCTCGAAAATGTGAAAGCCACCTTTGCGGCCGCTTTGGAAAGGGCTACCTTAGAGGATGTGTGAAGCTACTACCATTTTTTAAAATTTTTATCACTTGCGTAGATAAATAAGACCCATGCACTTAGAACTTTGAGCAGTATAACTTGGGGTGTTTTGAGTGAGTTCACACACTTACACAAAATTCGGGTTTGTTATCCTTTTTGATTCAAGTTTTTAGCTAAAGCATTGATTTTTTCGTATTTAGTGTTGAAATTTTCCTTACTTGTAGAATGCTATCTTTGTATACTTTGGTGAACCTAAGGAAAAGCACTTTCAACAATTTCTTCATTGATGCACAGAATGTTTTAATGTTTGCTTGGGGACAAGCAAAAGCTTAAGTGTGGGGGAGTTTGATAAGTGCCTGTGCGATATGAATGCAAAGCATTCATTACTTATGTTGAGCATTACTTTTCTCAGGTTTTAACATTAATATGTGTGTTTTTTATGTTACTTTTATGCAGGTAGGGTTGTGAGGCCGAGTATAAAGGAAATAGGCCAATGTGGATCATAATGCACCTATTTTGGAGGAGATCTTGCTAAGGTTCAAACGCGAAGACATAGGTCAGGTGTGAGATGCTAGAGTGTGTGCCAACATCCTCGTATTCGAGTGAGCACATTCATTTGGAGGGGCACGAAGGCAGTCATACTCGAGCATTCTGATTTATGCATATAGGAACAAGAGATCCACCAACGTGTACATCATTGAAGAAGCAAGTGATTCAGGACGTAAACGTGTGCCCGTTTGCGTTACCCCAATGAAAGTATGGAATTCGGGAGTATTTCCGCCAAAGTACTGTAGTAGGTTAACGCAGGAAAACATTGTAGCAAATACTGTGGCAGCCCGGTCGAGAAATCAGAGAAACAGAGAATCCACACGGGCGTGTGGAAATTATCCACGCCCATGTGGAAATTCCACAGGGGCATGTGACATCATACACGCCCATGTAGGCACCCGATTCCTGCCCTATTTAAAGCCGATTTCAGCCGCTATTTCAGTATTCTTTTCTCCATCTTTTCCCCAACTGGTGAGAGGGTTTCGGCTAGGATTTTGAAGGGTATTGGCCAAGGTTTTGGAGAGGTTCGATGGCTCCGACATCATGATTCTATTAGGAAGAAGGTTGGTAGGGGAGCTTTGATCGATGTGTATCCTATACCGGACGAAGGAATCCTTGGACGACGAGTAGAGGACTTTCCACAAGACCATCGACACGACCATCGAGGGGGTTTCTTTATGGATTCATTGCTTTTACATTCGATTTCTTTGATTGTACTAAGCTCCATGGAAAGCTAAACCCCTAGTGGGTACTTGGGTGATTGTGAACCCTAGGATGTATTCGTTTCATTGAACTTCTTTATTATGCTTTCAATAAATTGATATTTATTGTGAGTTCCAACCTTGAATGCTTGATTGTATGAACATTTCCCCTAGAGTGACACTAGGGTTGAGAATTCTTGTTGGTAACCTTGTGAGTGAGTGACACACCATGAGCGTTAGACAAAGCTAGGTTGGAGAGGATTGAGAGGGTGAGTCGAGAGGTACAGGAGCGTCCCCTTTCCCCTCCGACGTGATAGATTCTATCTCCGTTCCTTGAGTTCTTTGCGGCCATAATAGACTGAATGGTCTAAGGGATGAACCTCCGCTGGGGCCTAGTTGTGCATGCAATGGAGTGAAGCGTTGAGGGGATCTTAGTATCTAGGGCTTAATTGTGGCTAGGGACCTTCCGCCTGGACCAAAGGGTTAGGTCTATAATTAGGAAGCGATTTATCACTTGGAATCCCTAGAGCTCATTGCAACTTTATTCGAGTGCGAGGTTGAGAGGTTATTTAATCTCTCCTCCGGGACATGAATAGAGTTAGGCATAGTTGACCTTAGATTTGGGACTATGTATGTAAGGATTTCCACGACTCACCATTGCATTGATTAGGAAGCATAATAGAGAGTTCTTGCACTTGAAACGATTGTCCTAGGTGAAGCATCATCCGAGTACCCCATCTTTATCGATTGCCTTGCCTCCTTCTTACTTTTGCTCTCTTACTTGTTGCTTTTAATTGTTGAGAATTGAATCATTATCACAGTTATCATTGTTGATACTCCACATAGCTAAGAATCGAATTAAGTGTCTTACTCCCTACTCCCTGTGGATTAGACCCCGCTCACGCGGGATTATTACATTGACAAACCCGTGCACTTGCGGGATATAAGCAAGGGGTACTTGTCAATGATGATATCGGAGCCGTAGAACCTCTCCAAAACCCTAGCCAATACCTCTGAAAACCCTAGCCGAAAACCTCTCTCAAGTTGGGGAAAAGATCGAGAAAAGAATACTGAAATCGGGGCTGAATCGGCTTTAAATAGGGCTGGAATTGGGCGACCACACGGGCCTGTGGATTTTTCACACACCCATGTGGAATTTCCACACGCCCGTGTGGATTCTCTGAATTCCTGTTTTCTCGGCCGGCTGTGAACAGAGCTGCTGCAGTACTTTCGCTATAGTGTTTCACTACGGTACCTGCCCTTCCCGAGTCCATACTTTCATCGAGGTGACACAAACGGGCACACTTTCACGTCGTGGATCGCTTTGCTTCTTTAATGACGGACAAGTTGGTGGAGACCTTATTCTATGTACATAAGTCGGAATGCTTGAGTGTGACTACCCTTGTGCCCCTCCAAATGGTTGTGCTAACTCAAATACGAGGAGGTTGGCACACACTCTAGCATCTCGCACCCGACCTATGTCTTCGCGTTTGAACCTTAGCAAGATTTCCTCCAAAATCGGTGCATTATGATCCACATTGGCTTCTTTCCTTCATACTCGGGCTCACAACCCTACCTGCACGAAAGTAACATAAAAACACACATATTAGTGTAAAAACCCGAGAAAAGTAATGCTCAACATAAGGAAAGAATGCTTCGCATTCATATCACACAAGCACTTATCAAGTTACTATTCATAGGGCGCTGAAAAATTGATTCCTGCAGATTCACACGGACGTGTGGAAATTCCACACGCCCTTGTGGATACCCGATTCTCCTATTTATATCGTGACTTCAGTCCGTTATGAGGTTTTTTTCCTATCTTTTTCTAATCTTTTCTCCATCAATGGAGGTGCTTGCAGCTAGGGTTTGGAGAACCTTTGGCAAGGTTTTTGGAGTGGTTCAATGGCCTTTAACATTGCATTCCTTTGGAAGATAGTTATTGGGGAAGCTTTCATCAGCATCGATTCGGTGAGGTGTGTCTTAGGCTTGATGAGGGAACCTTTGGAGAAGACGAGGCTGCTCCACAAGACCATCGATACAGACTACAAGGGGTTTTAATTATGGATTGGATGCTTTTACTTTTGACTTCATTATTAACTGTATCTGTAGGAAAACGCATGCCTATGCGGAAATTCCACACCGGCATGTGTTTTCTCAGGACACTTCAAAAACATTGTAGGCTCTGCAGAAAATTCCTAAACATATAAATAAACTCAAAGCCTGCCTTACAAAGCAACTTTCAAGTGGAGCGTGATGTCAAAGCCGTAAAACCTCTCCAAAACCCTTACCAATACCTCTCAAAGCCCTAGCCACCACCCTCTTGAATGTTGGGGAAAAGATGGAGAAAAAAATGCTGAAATCTGGCTGAAAATCAGCTTTTAAAGGGCTGGAATTGGGCATCGACACGCCCTTGTGGATTTTCCTCACCGGTGTGGTTAATATCCACACGCCCGTGTGGATTCTCTGATATTTAACTTCTCGGCCGGCTATAAACAGTACAAGCTACAGTAAATTGCTATAGTTTTGTTACATTACCCTGCTATAGTACTGGCCCGAAACACTTCCGAATCCATCTTTTCATCGAGGTAACATAAACAGGCACATGTTTACGTCGTAGATCGTTTTACTTTTTCAATAAACGGGCTTATTGGTTAAACTCTTTCTATCAATGCACAAATCGGGATACTTGAATGTGACTGACTTTGTACACCTCCAAATCATTGTGCTAGATTGAAGATAAGGAGGTTGGCACACATTCTCACATCTTGAACCTAACTTATGTCTTCGCATTTGATCTTTCTCAAGATTTTCTCCAAATAGTGCGTTCACGATTTACATTGGCTTCTTTCTTTAACATTCGGCTTCATAACCCTATTTGTATGAAAGTAATACAAATGCACAAGTATTAGCTCTAAAACCTAATAAAAGTAATGCTCAACATAACGGAAGAATACTTCACATTCTTATCACACAAGCATTTATTAGGGTCTTTTGCCTAGACCAAAGGGTTAGATCTAGATTAGAGAATAGGGTTTATCACTTGGAGTCCTTAGAGCTTTAAGTAACCTTTCACAGTGTGAGGTGTTGAGATTGAGCGATTTCTCCGCTGGGGCATAGTGTAGAGTTAGTTACATTGACCTTAGGATTAGGATCATGTGTTTAAGTATTTCCACGACCCATTAGATATCAGTTGGGAGACATAATAATTGGTCTTGCACTTGAAGCAATAGTTCTACGGTGAGCAATGTTCGAGTGCCCCACTTTCTATCTATTGCCATTCCTCTCATTTTATTGTGTATCTCTTTCTTGTTTTCTATATTTCTATTCTTTTCATATTGATATTGTTCACACCACTATTGATTCATCTTCACCATAGTTAAATAGCGATTCTTGTGTTTCTGATCACTATTCCCTATGGATACGACTACCTACTCACCAGGGTACTTTTATTACTATGACAACCTGTACACTTGTGGTACACATGCAAAAGGGTATGTGAACACACAACTTTGAGTACTTGGTCTTAAAACACTAAGTTATATGTTTCAATGAACTCTTAAGAACTTCTAAGTCTTGTTGAGCTAACCCTGGTTTTGTGGCATGTAGAGTAGTCTGTAGACGTGATCTAGGGCGAATGTGAAAAATGAAAAAAAAAAAAAGAAAAAAGAAAAAGGAGTATATGTCAGTATTCCTCTGCTAATGAAGCATGAATGCGTCTATATAGACTGTAATCGAGTAGTTGGGTGGCTCTTGTGGCTAACAATCATGTGCACCTTGTAGAAAGATTTTTTGTGCAGTCTACGTTAGTCAGACTAAAAAAAAAATGAAATGAAAATAAAAATCCTAGTGATCATTTTGACTATCTACTAGAGGTTCTGAGAAGGAAAAGGGAATTAGTTCACGCCTAAGAATTAGAAGTATTTTATTTGTTCATTAAAATAGCACTTAGCATTTTAAGACTCAGTACTCTTTGCATGTGGAGTGATTAGCATCTAGAGCTATACTGATTGAAGTCAGTGGGCTAGACCAGGTCAGAACAGATGGGATAGAAGATTCAAACACATGGCACAGATATATAAGAGATGAGATAGGATCTTTCTTTTGTGCTTACTATTTGTAACTCAACATCTATATATCATAATCTATTGTTTTTAGATTCTTATATTTATTTGAGCCGGAGGTGAAACATTTAGCCACTTATCCTTCCCTTTGTTTTTCATGATTTATTTTCTTGGGGACTGGCAAACCCTTAGGTGTGGGAATATTTTATAAGTGTCTAAATGTATGTATTTTAGTATATGTATTTATACACTTATCATGTATTTTTCTAAGAATGGATGCCCGTTTTGTGCTTAATTGTGTATTATTCATATTATAGGGTATGAAGGAGCCATGTTAAACATGAGGATATCATTTGGGCAGAAAAAGAGAAGAAAACCATGTCTCAGTACTGTAGAATATTTAACTGTAGTAGAATACTATAGCATATTTCACTGTACCAGAATAATGTAGCAAGAGTACTGTGTATAAGTACTATAGCAGATTTACTATACCAGTCACTGTAGTACCTCGATGACTTTCTGGCCAGAAAATGTTCTGTGTCATACGGCCTCAATACAGCCTGGGATTGATGGAATTGACACTGTAGCACTGAAAGCATGAATTTTGATCTAAGTCTTTTGGCCTCTATGACTCGATCATTGATAGCGGGATTGACCCTGGGATAGCTCGAATTTGGAGGATAAAGGCACATTTTCTAGGGTAATTGAGGGGATTTCTTCTTGGCCTTTTGGGTCGATGCCACCACAGTTTCTTGTGGCCTTCAGGCCATCTTCCAGCGACGATCTTTATAGGAAACAAGCACACATCATCACTAAGAAGGAGAGGTGCAAAGGAGAAGGAGATGGGGTGAAGATCTAAGCCACCATTGCATCACTATTCAAAGCTTCATCTATTCAAGGGGATCATGACCCAGAGGGGGTTTTCATTACTTCCTTTATGTTTTTGTCTTCCTTGTATATTGTATAAGTGTCCCTTATCATGAGTAATTAACTTATTGTTATGTTTGGATTTGGATGAATAATAGAGTTCATCTTGTGTAAGAACTTGGGATGTTGTTCTTCATTTAATTTGATGGTTGTTTGAGATTCAATATTTCATGCTTTAGTGCTAAAAATTACATTCATAGAGAAATCCATAATTCTATTATGAGTTGTATGCGTAGATGTGACCTACTGACAACGCCCATTGTGTGTGACCCACAAGTGCACGGGTTTGTCGAAGTAATAAATCCCAAGTGAGTGGGGTATCGTATCCACAAGAAGTAGGGAATAAAAATACTAAAATTGCTACTTAACCAAGCGAAGATGAATAATGATTGTGTTGATAAAGTGTAATGTAAGCAGAAATAAAAGAAACAAGAACGAGAGGCCCAAGTAAGTGAGAGGAAAGGCAATTGATAGAAGTGGGGTACTAGGGCAATGCTCCCTATAGGACTAATGTTTCAAGTACAAGGCCTATAATTATGCTTCCTAACTAATGCTTAATGAGTCATGGAAATCCTAAAGCCCATCATCCCAAACCTAAGGTCAACCGTGACTAACTCTATACTATATCCCGGCGGAGAAATCGCTTAGTCTGAACACCTCACACTGTGCAAAGTTGCATGAAGTTCTAAGGATTCCAAGTGACAAACCCTATTCCTATGTGTAGATCTAACCCTTTGGTCCAGGCGAAAGACCCCTAGTCACAATTAAGCCCAAGATACTTAAGTCACTTCAACACTTCACTCTGTCGCTCGCGCAACTAAGCCCCAACGGAGTTCATCCTTTAGTTCCTAACTCTATTGTAACCGCAAAGAATTCTAAGAATTGGAGGTAGGATAAATCACAGCAGAGGGGAATGGGGACGCTCCGCTACCTCTCGACTCACCCTCTCAATGCGTTCCAATCTAGCTTTGTCTAACCCTCATGGCGTGTCACCCATCCAAAAAGGTTACCAAGATGAACACTCAACCCTAGTGTCACTCTAAGGGAGAAATCATTCAATAAACATTCAAGATTAAAACTCAATTAAAAACATCAATTAAGGAAGGCATAATAAAAGATTAATAAAAAAAATACATCCTAGGGTTCATAGTTCCAAGTACCTACTAGGGGTTTAGCTCTCCATGGAGCATAAAAGTAATGCTCATAGTAAGAAAAGAACACTTCGCATTCTTAACACACAAGTACTTATCAAACTCTCCCACACTTAAGTTTTTTCTTGTCCTCAAGCAAAAATAAAACATTGAAGCATATAAGAAGGAAAAATTGAAATTGATTGGCCTTAGGTTCACCAAAGCATACAAGGAGAGCATTCTACAAGAAAGGGAACTTTCAACACTAAATACTAAAAATCAATGCTCTAGCTAAAAACTTGAATCAAAAAAGGACAACAAACCCGACATCGTGTAAGTGTGTGTAAACTCATTCAAGTAAATCCAAAGTATACTCCTCAAAGTTCTAAGTACAAGAGACTTATTTATCTACAAGCATAACAAAACAAAATGATGGTAATAGCTTCACACATCCTCTAAGGTAGCCCTTTCTGAAGTGCCCACTAAGGTGGCTTTTGCACTTTTGAGGTAGTAGCTCTTTCTACCGGGGTGGTAGCTTTCACTCATACCATGAGATAGCTCTTTCTCTCATTAGGGCATAACTAGTATTGGACTTATGAGAGGAGCTTCATACTTTATAGGGGGTTACTGTAGCAAAACACGGTAGCTATTACTATCACAGCTTGCAGAAAATCAGGATTCCAGATAATCCACACGCCCATGTGGAATTTCCATAGGGGCATGTGGAACATACACAGGGCCTTGTGGATGCCCGATTCTAACCTATTTAAAGCCGCGATTCAGCCCGATTTGAGGAACCTTTTCCCCATCTTTTCTCCAACTCTTAAGAGGCCTATGGCTAGGGTTTAGAGAGGTATTAGCAAGGCATTTGGAGTGGTTCTATGGCTTTGACACCGTATTTCTCTTGGAATATAGCTTTTATGGGAGATATTTTTAGCACCGATCCGGCAAGGTGTGCCCTAGGCTTATGAGGGGATCTTTAGAGAGGGCGATCCTACTCTACAAGACCATTGACACGACTACAGATGGGGTTTTACAATGAATTACTTGTTTTTACTTTCAATTTTACTATTGATTGTATCTTTCTCCATGGAGAGCTAAACCCTAGTGGGTACTTGGATTTGTGAACCCTAGGATGTATTTGTTTTATTAATCTTTTATTATGCTTTCCTTAATTGATGTTTTAAATTGAGTTCCAATCCTGAATGTTTGTTGAATGATTTCTCCCTTAGAGTGACACAAGGGTTGAGAGTTCATATTGTTAATCTTTGTGAGTGAGTGACACACCACGAGGGTTAGACAAAACTAGATTGGAGAGGGTTGAGATGGTGAGTTGAGAGGTAGCGGAGTATCCCCTTTCCCTTCTGATGTGATTTATCCTACCTCCATTTCCT
Source organism: Dioscorea cayenensis subsp. rotundata (assembly GCF_009730915.1). Lineage (NCBI taxonomy): Eukaryota > Viridiplantae > Streptophyta > Magnoliopsida > Dioscoreales > Dioscoreaceae > Dioscorea > Dioscorea cayenensis. Next base: position 18,186,836 of record NC_052478.1, read on the forward strand.
AGAGTTCTTTGCGGTCACAATAGAGTGAATTGTTAAAGGATGAACTCCGTTGGGGCTTAGTTGCGCGAGAGACAGAGTAAAGTGTTGAATTAAACATTAGTATCTGGGGCTAAATTGTGAGTATGGGACTTTTTTCTGGACCAAAGGGTCAGGTTTAGATATAGGAATAGGGTTTATCACTTAGAATCAATAGAGCGTCTTGCGGCTTTATAGTGTATAAGGTGTTGAGACTGATCAATTTCTCCACCGGGGCATAGTGTAGAGTTAGCCACGGTTAATCTTAGGTTTGCTACCATGTATCTTAGGATGCCTACGACTCATTGAGCGTTAGTTAGGAAGCATAATAGATGGTTTTGCACATGAAGTGATAATCCTAGGTGAAACAATATCTGAGTTCCCCACTTCTTATCGATTACCTTTCCTCTCACTTATTTGTATCTCTCTTTCTTATTTCTTTTATTTTGTCTACATTACATCTTATCAACACAATTATTGTTTCATCTTCACTCAGTTATGTAACAAACTTGGTGTTTTTATTCCTTATTCCTTGTGGATACGATGGCCCACTCACCTGGGATTTATTACGTCGAAAAACCCTTGCACTTGCGTGTCACACGCAAGGGGTGTGTTAAGGTTTTGGTGTTGTTGCCATTGAATAGGCATTTAGATATACTTTGTACTTTGCTATCTTAGCTATTATTCATTCATTCATTCTATTTCATTTCTCTTTATTCAGCCATCGTTCTGATTTGTTTTCTTTCTTTTGATGCAGCTCCAAGTTATGACCCGAGGATACCCTTCCATATTTATTGAAGGTGATCCTAAACTTGAACGTACACTCAGAAAAAGTGATAAAGAACCTGTAAAAGAACCATCCAATCAAGCTGAAATAGAAGTCGAAGGGTAAGACAATATGGCAGAGCAGAATTAACAATAGAGAATACTTTCCGACTATGCCAAACCCTCTATTTTGGGTACACAATCTAGTATTGTGCGACTCACGATTACATCTCAGAATTTTGAGCTAAAGCCAGCATTCATCTAGATGATTAAGCAGTCAGCTCAGTTTAATGGTTTGGCCAATGAGGATCCAAATAATCACATCAAAAACTTCTTGGAAGTTTGTTACATGCTAAAGTTCAAAGGAGTTTCGGATGATGCTAAAGATCAACGCAGTGGCTTCATTCCTTGCCAAAAGCATCCATCACAACTTGGAATGGGATGATCGAAGCTTTCCTTGCAAGATACTTCCCTCCGGGAAAGTCGACAAAGTTTCGTAATGGGATATCGTCATTTGTTTAGATGTTTCTTGAATCCTTGTTTGAGACGTGGGAGTGATTCAAGGATCTCTTGCGGAAGTGTCCACAATACGGATTTCTCAAATGGATGATCATTCAAACTTTTTACAACGGGTTGAATCCAAGTACAAGACTACTCCTAGATGTCACCATAGGAGGTATAATAGGAAGCCCGACAGTTGGTAGAAGAAATGGCCATGAATAGCTACTAATGGAATGCGAGGGAAACGAAGAAAGTGGCCGGACTCCATTAGATTGATCCAGTTACATCCTTGACATCACAATTGGAGGCATTGAGGAAGAAATTGGACACATTGACTTCATCGAGGGTAGCCGCTATCATTAGTTGTGAAGGTTGTGGTGGTTCACATATGATGTCTGATTGTCATATTTCGATTATTACTTCAGCCCCGACTGAACAAGTAGACTTTGTGGGTAACTCGGGAAGGTTACAAGGTAATCCTTATAGCAACACCTACAACCAAGGGTGGAGGAACTAACCAAATTTCTCATGGAGTAACCGAGGACAGCAAAAGGCCATGGCACCACCAGGTTTTCAACAACAACAAGGCCCAAATATGGAGAATAGAGTTTCATGTTTGGTGACCCGGATAACCGATCTAGAGAAAGCTTTGACCAGATTTGTTCATTCATTGGATACTCGTTTTCAGTCGGTCAAAGCTACACTTTGTAACTACACTACATAATTGCATAATCTAGAGAATCAAGTGGGACAAATTGTGAAGTCTCTATCTAAGAGACCACAAGGAAGCTTGCCGAGTAACACTACGACCAATCCACGAGAACATGTGAAGGCGATCACTTTGAGAAGTACCCGAGGTTGTAGAGATTGAGGAAAGAGCAAACAATGAGAAAGAGGTAGTACCCCCACCTTACAAGCCAAGAATCCCTTATCCTTCAAGATTGAAGAATGACCAAAATGATGAGTAATACAAGAAGTTCTTGGGCCTATTCAAGCAATTGCACATCAATATTCCTTTTGTGGAGGTATTGTCTCAAATGCCTCGGTATGCTAAGTTCTTGAAAGATCTTTTGACCAACAAGAGGAAGTTGGAAGAGAGTGCATCGGTGATTCTAGATGCCTCTTCTTCGGCGGTGTTGCAAAAGAATATGCTGAACAAGAAGAAAGACACCAGAAGCTTCATCATGTCGTGCAACATTGGTAATCTGGGTGAAGAAATGGCATTGGTGGACTTAGGGGCTAGTATCAATGTCACGCCATATTCTTTCTTTCAAAAGCTAGGCTTGGAAGAGCCTAGGCCTACTTGGATGACATTATAATTGGCAGACCGAATGGTGAGACATCCGAGGGGCATCATTGAAGACGTGCTTGTCAAAGTTGACAAGTATATATTTCCTATAGACATCATAATGTTGAACGTCAATGAGGATGCAGATGTTCCTTTGATACTTTCGAGGCCTTTCTTGCGCACTTCCAAGTCACTGATCGACATGGACAGTGGCAAGTTGACACTGAGGATGGGCGAAGCCAAGTTGACCTACCGCCTTGCCGAAGCCATTCGATATTCTCTTGACTTTGATGATACTTTCTACTTTCATGACACTACTAATGAACTAATCGATGAATATGTGCAGGAAATATTGAATACAAACCTATACGAGGGGTTGCTAGACCAAGAAGTGGAGGAGGAAGAATTAATTATACTTGGTCTAGAGGAGAAAGGACCATCTACCCCGGGGATTATGAAGAAGGTGCTCCTGAAGATGAAGAGGGCAAGGAGACACCACAAGAAATGCCGCAAGGCTATTATTAGGGATGTGCAAGAATGGAACAAGGATGATAAACCCTTATACAAAACAAGCTCGAGAACATCCCCTCTACCTTCAAAAGACTATGTTCATCATGCTTCCAAGTCATGGGTAAGAGGGAAAACTTCATCAATGAGCCCCCGTGAGGTAAGGCAAGGTACGTTAATCTAAGTGACGTCAAACAAGCACTTCATGGGAGGCAACCTAAGTCTTTACTATTTTTCTAGTGTTTAGTTTAGTGATTGCATGAATAAGGCTTTGAGTGTCGGTGTCTAGATCTTTTCGATGTTTTTGTTGTGATTTTCTTGTGGATTATTTGGTGTTATACTATGCTTAAATGTGTTTGGTGAAGTTGTTGGTTGTTTGAGCTAGTTTCCTCATGTTTTTCCCTAGTATATGTTACATACAAGGCAGACTATTATTGTGTATATACGTTTAGACATGTTCTGCAGAACCTGTAGTTTTTCTGAGTCATCCAGAGAAAAGACATGGCTGTGTGGGAATTTCCACACGGACGTGTGTCTTTACTGAGAGCTCATCCCGAGGGACACAGGGGCGTGGACTCACCCTTGTGAATGACTTTGTGATGATCACACGCCCGTGGTTAATTTCTGCATGGTAATTTTCTCCGAGAAGACACAGGGGTATGGACTCGCCCCTATGGATGATCCAGTGACAAACACACGGGCGTTGGTAATTTCAACACGCCCATGTGGATCTCTGTAGAAGATCTGTCCTCCATCTCGAGAATACATAAAGGCGTTTGAGTGCCCTGTGAGCTGGTCCTGTGAAGGTCCATGCCAGCGTGAAAATTCTGCACGAGCGTGTGTTACACTTAGAGAGTGTGGTTGCGTTCAGAGGTTTAGAGTGTTATCCTGAGAACAAAAAGGACATGTGACTGCCCCTGTGAAGCACTCCTGTGGAGACACACGGGCATGGGTAATTTCCACACACCCGTGTGGATTTACAGAATTCCAAGAGATGAGGATTTTCCCTAAAATCTCTTCACGTTGGTTCATCGTTACACTCTCGATCTTTCAGAGAACACTCTTAATCGCTTTCTCAACCTCCCACCGCTAATTAAGAAGGGTTATATTCAATTTTCCGGCAGTTTTCGAAGCTTTCATATTCATCTTGTTGGTAAACTT